>NW_020291415.1:0-41594 GCF_003184745.1 Aspergillus uvarum CBS 121591 | reverse complement strand
AGTACAAAAAAAGATTCTATTTATTAAGAGATTACTGTGTTTACTAGATAAAAGGGGAATATATAGTAAAAAGAGACTTTATTTACTAAAGGATTACTATATTTACTGGATAAAAAGGGTTTATATAAAAAAAAGTATTATAATAAATAATACAGACCCTGTCTATATATATACTGCCTACTAACTAGCTATAATTTTATCTAAAAAAGGCTAAAGTATAGAACTATTACTTTAAACCCTAAACAGCTGTTTATATAAATAGAAGCTGTAGAAAATACTAAAAAGAGAAAAAAAGGGCTTCTGTTATAAAACTAAAATCCTATTATAAAGCTCAGCTTTAGATACTAGTTAGTATTTAAAATCTTATATACTAAGTACTAAACTAGCACTAGCTTAGTATATATATAAAAGAATTTTGTACAAACAGGTGAAATAGCTTCTCAGCTATTTCTTCTTATTTTAAGGCACATTTCGATTAGCACAATCCATCTGTCCCGTAACATTTATAAAATCTGTATTGTAGAGGATTAAAAATAAATAACAGCCTTTTATATACAGTACAGGCTATATAAATAGCTAGTAATACCCTTTAGACTAGCAAATACTTTAAGTATCTTTTAAAAGTATATTAATTAGATACTGTATAAATACCTCAACAAATTCTGCTCGGCCTATATTAATAATATATTAATTTATACAGACAGAAATATTAAAAAATATTATAAGTATATACAAAAAGTATTATAAAAACTAAAAAAAGCCGGCCTATTTTTAGATATTAAAAAGTATAAATTTAAACAGAAGGAAATCCTTTATTTTGGATTTATCGTACGCGCAGGGCAAGATATTAAAATAAATTCTAAAAAGATTAAGACAATTATTTTATAGGAGAGCCCTAAATTAGTAAAAGCTGTTTAAAGCTTTTTAAAATTTACAAACTTTTACTGTAAATTTATTTTTAGATTTTTAACTATTATACAACTATTTATAAATCTGATAAAAAAAGATTAGTTTTTTTAATAGACCTAAAAGTATAAGGTAAGATTTTAGATACTAAAAAAAAAGTTTACAACTAAACTAATTTTCTGTTTTTTTAACTCTAAATATACAACAGTAGTAGAAACAGACTTTTTAGACTATAATATAGAAGAAATACTTTTTTAGATAAATAAAAATAAAGAGCTGTATTTTTATATCTATTTTTTTAAATAAAACACCCTAGCTGAATATAATTATAAGATCTATAATAAAAAACTACTAGTAGTTATATAGTATTTAAAAATATAAAATATTAAATTATATTTAGTACTAGAGTTTACAGTAGTAACTAACTATAAGAATCTAAAATACTTTTTTAAATTATATAAACTTATAAATAGATATATATAATAAAGTTTAATCTTAAACAGATTTAACTTTAAACTAGTCTATTAAAAAGAAATAGAAAATAAACAAGCAGATATTTTTTTATAATAGAAATAAAATATACCCGACAAATAAAATCCTAAAATATTATTTTATATAATACAGATTTTTAGTAGAATATTAAAAAAAGATTTAAAATCTAAGACTGGTTTACTTACTGCAGTCCTAGTATAGTTATAAGAATATAATATAAAATTAAATAAAAACTTTTAAAAATAAATACAGTAAATTATTATAAAACTGTTAAAGCTAAAAGATAGATTTAAAAACAGCTAGACCTATACTTTAGCAGTAGATATAGATTATCAGAATCTAATAAAGCTTATATAAAAAAAAGTATATAAATTTCTACTTTAGCTAAAACTAAAAATCTTTTTAAATAAATATTTAACAGAAGGAGCTTAGGTATACTTTTAAAAAAGGCAGTAGGTTTCTAACTATAAACTACTTTATACAGATCTTATTTAAAGTAACTATAATCTTCTTATTATAAAATATTTTAGTTAAAAACAGATCTATCTTTTTTTTAGCAGAACATACTTTTGGTTTAATATATTCTAAAATATATAAAAATATATTTAAAACTATAATATCTGTAGTTGTATAAAGCTATAAAAAAAATTAAAATATAGATTATTAAAGCTGCTGCTAATACTAGATTAATCTTAGTAAAAATTAATAATAGATTTTATTACTAATTTATCTAAAAGTAAGTTGTATATAAATATTCTAGTAATTACACACAGACTAATAAAAAAAGTAATATTTTATATAATAAAAAAGATTACTGCTAAAGCTACAGCTAGAACTTTAATTAAAATAGTTTTGAAATAATACAGCCCTTTAAGAATTATAGTTTTAGATTAAGGCACCTAGTTTATAAGTTGTATATAAAAAAAAGTATATAATTTACTAAAAATTACTAAAAGACTATCTACAGCCTATTGTTTTTAAATAAATAAAATAATAAAATATATAAATAATACTTTTAAAGTATATTTAAAAGCTTATATAAACTATAATTAAAAAAACTAAGTAAACCTACTGCTTTTAATAGAGTTGGTAATTAACAGCTGTATAAATATAGTTATAGGATTTTTAGTATTTTTTTTAAGCTATAGTTATAAATTAAATCTAAACAGCTAGAAAACAGTCTAAAGTACGGACTTAGAGATTGCTGCCTTTAGTTCTATTTAATAAAAAGATATAATTATATAAAAGATATATAATATCTTAAACTAGGCCTAAAATACTATAGCCTATATATAACAGAATATTAAAAAATAAACTAATTAATCCCAACAAGCTGCTCTATTATACTAAAAGGGTGATTAGATATAGTTAAGCCTATAAAATATCTATATAAATTATTCTAATAAAAAGCTAGATTAGAAAAATATAAAATATATTATTTTAAAAAGAATAAAATTATATACTATATAACTTAATATATTAAAAAATATTTATTTTATATTTTATATTAATCTACTTTGTCCGACAGCTAATAATATATTACTATTATAAAATAAAAAAAACTTATAACTACTGCCTATAATAGTTAACAGTAAAAAAGAATATAAAGTTAAAAGAATTTTTAATAAATAGTATATAATAAAAGGCTGGAAGAGCTAATTATAGTATTTTATTAAATAAAAAAGCTATATAAAACTAATCTAGAAACTAGTTTTAGTATTTAATAATATAAAAGCAGCTGTATAATAGCAGCTGCAGCCCCAGCCAAACCCTAACTAACTATTAGATAAATAAAGACTGGAATAAAAAAAAAATTAATACTAATACTTTTCCTTAACTCTGGTTTGTACAAATCTAAGATAAAAAAAAAAAAAAGAATAAAAAAAAAAGAAAAGGGAAGCCCTTTTTTAATTTTTTAAAACTAATTAAAAAGAGCTGTACTTAATCTAATAAAAAAATCAGATACTGCTATACTAAATTTAGCTTATATACTAATTTAATCTACTAATTCTTTAATAATATTTTAAGAAAAAGCAGTAATTGCTGCGGGCTTATATTTAGACTTATTTAGATTATAATAACTATAATACATACTATAATTTTTAAATTTATAGTTTATATAGGTCTTATCCTACTATTTAAATAGTTATATAATCTGCTGGAATTTTATTTAATTATTATATTTATAATAATATAGTATTATTAAACTATAGAATATAATTAAAAGACTGTTAATATAAAAAAAACACCTAGTATATATCTAACTTTATTAGTATTTTATATAGAAATACTATTAGATTTTTTATCTAAACCACAGTAAAAGTACTGATCTTTATTTTAAATTTATAGTAAAAAAAATACTAAATATACTGCTGATCTGGAGTATAGTAAAGTTAAAGTAAGATTTTATTATTATATACTTTTAGTTATATAGTAATCTAGTATTCTGTATTACTAATACAGAAGTTATAAATAGTTATATATTATATAAATAAAAAAAGTAAATTATAATTAATAAAAGTAAAAAAGATTTAAAAAAGATTATAATAAATAAAAATTAGTATATTATCTAAGTAATTAGACTTACCAGCCCCAGCATCAGAAAAAGAAGGTATAATATTAATAAATAAAAAAAATAACAGAAATTATATAAATAAAAAAAAAACAGATTAGTAATAAAAAGAATAAAAAGAAGATATATAAAAAAAAAGAGCTAAAAAAAAAGGGGGAGTAGCCTTTTTATATAATATTTTATATACTTTATATAATACTAGTAGCTAAGCCTGACCATACCCTTAGAACTGGTTGTATAAATAGTATAAAAAGAGATTTTATTTACTAGATAAAAAAGAAATATATAAAAAAAAAAGATTTTATTTATTAAAGAATTACTGTATTTATTAGATAAAAGAGGTTTATATAGAAAAAAAAGTTATAATAAATAATATAAGTCTTATCTATATATATACTGTCTACTAATCAGCTATAATATTATTTAAAAAAGGCTAAAATACAGAACTGTTACTCTAGATTCTAAACAGCTGTTTGTATAAATAAAAGCTGTAGAAGATACTAAAAAGAAAAAGGGGGGGCTTTTATTATAGAACTAAAATCCTATTATAAAGCTTAGCTTTAAATACTAATTAATATCTAAGGCCTTGTATACCAAGTACTAAACTAGTACTAGCTTAGTATATATATAAAAGAATTTTGTACAAACAGATAAAATAGCTCCTTAGCTATTTCTTCTTGTTCTAAGGCATGTTTCAATTAGCACAATCCATCCATCCCATAACATTATTAACCTACAGCTATTAATAAATAAGATACTAAAGTAAAACAGCTGTATAGTTTTATTTATATTAACTAAAAAATCTCTACATTTTTTTATTACCAGATTTACTGCAACTACTAAAATATAGTAGCTGTAAAAATATAGACTTCTAAACTACAGTATTTAGTATTTTTAATTTATATTTTACTAATTAAAATATATAAGACCTTTAAAGTAAGCAGTATTTTTTAAGTTTTAATAAAAATCTAACAGACTATCTAACAGAATAGTAAATTAGGCAATTATATTACTAAACTAATTCTAGCAGAAGATTTTCATTACTACTATTTAGTATAAAGCTACTGTGTTAGGAATAGAGTGGCTTAACCTGACTGTTATATCTTAACCTTAACCTAGCCATAACCTGGCGGTCAGATTAAGGTATAAAAATTTTTTAACTGTATAGTTATAGTTAGGTTAAGGTATAACTATTACTTTAACTGTTTATATCTATAAATTAAAAAAATCTAGATATAACAGATAGATTAATAACTACAGATTAATAACTACAGATTAATTTATAATATATATATCCCCTTTATATAAACAATATACAAAGTATAATATATATTTAATTATAGTATAGTAATATTTTTTAGTTTTAGCCTATTTATTTTACTTATTTTACCTACTTTATTTAATTAACCTGCTTTATTTAATTAATCTAATTAATTTAATTAATCTGTTTTATTTGTTCTACCTATTTTATTTAATTAACCTGTACTATATATTTTATCTAAAAAATATACTGTATTTTATAAAAGACTTTTATAAAGCCTAGTATAAAAAAATAGTATCTATTATTAAATATATTAATAATATTATACTACTTTTTATACTGTCCAGAATAGTAAATATAATAATATAAAAATTATAAAAACTAGGTTTCTATCTCTATTTAAGTATATATAATATTTAAAAACCTAGATAAAACTAGTTTCCCTATTACTAATAATAATTTATTTTTAAAGTTATTTTTAAAATTATTTATATTCTTATTTTTACTAATATAAAAAATAGTAATCATCTTATTCTTCTTTTACTTTTTAGGTATAAAGATAATTAAGTCTGGATTAAAATTATTAAAAATATTTTAATATTTTTTACTAATAGTAAAATAATTAGTATATATCTAAAATAGAACTGTTTGAATTATATTAGAATAAAAACAGCTCCAGTAATAATAGCAGATATTTTAAATATTATTAAATAAATATTTAATACTAATACTAATAGTTATAACTAAAAAAAAATCTTTAATTATTTAGTAAAAAATAAAAAACTAATTATAGTAGGACTTTTAGTAAGTAAAAATATTAGTATACTTTATAGTATCTAAAATAATATTAGTTTAATTAAAAATATTTTTTTAAATTATATATTTTTAATATTTAGATATATTTTAAGTTTTTTAAATATTTCTGCTGCGGGTAAGAGTCTCCAGTATTTAAATATATTATAAAAAACTTTATTTAGACTAGATAATAATACAGAGCCAGATAACAGTATATTAATTACTAAATTCTAACTATAATAAAAATAAAAAATCTTTTTAAAAACAGTTTAGCACTTATTATACCAGTTAATATTATTATTAAACTATATATTGTTTTTAAACTTTTTAAACTTTAATATTAAATTTAGAATAATTATAATTATATAAATATAGCCTTCTGTTTAGTAGATATAATAGTAGTATTTTTAAAGCTTTTAATATATATTTTATAAGTTTTTAAAAATCTTCTTCTTCTAAAACGCCTGCTTTTTTACTAGTTAATTAATTAAGTAATCCAAATAATTAAAAAAATTATTATAGATATTACAAATCTTATAAACAATAGGTCTACTGTTTCTTAATAAATAGAATATAAAAAAAAGGTATAAAAGCTTAAAAAGATACTTTATTTATTTTTATTTAATTATAGTAGAATAAAGATAATTAATATTGCTATACTTATAGTACTAAATAAAACTGTTAATTATTTAATAAAGATTAAATATCTAATAAATTATAAGATAGGTTAAGTTCCAGTAGGTTTTATAGTCTAAAAAAAATAGTAAACTAATCCAGATTTAAGTTGTTGGATAAGCTGGAACTTTTTATAGTATTAAAAGCTTATATTTATAAATTATACAATCTTTTAAATCTATAAATAAAAATTAGTATAATAAGCTATTACTAAAAAAAAACTTTTAAAAGCTATCTATAAAAGACTACTATAAATAGTTTTTAATATAAACAGTAGAGGCTGTCTGTATTAGCCTTTTATAAATAGCTTTTAAAATATATTTTTTAAAAAGTTTTTAAAATATTAAAAAAAGCTTTAAAACTTTTATTATAATTTTTTTATATATATTTAACGGTACTGTTTAAAATCTTGATCCAAAGCTTTTATAGAAGAGTATTAATTATAAGCTAAATTATATAAATAAAACAGAATATATAATACTAGCTCTAAATAATCTTTAAAAAATTAGGGTTAACTAAAGTATTATAAAGCTGGGTACTCTGGCTGAGCTGGGCTTAAAGTTTAAATAAAATTATACTAAATATTATATTATTATTACTAGTATTATTAGTTGTTATACCTAATAACTAATAGGCCAGATTATATTTGTATAAGACTAATAAATTAATTATAGCTAGATTTTTATTAGTATAAAATCTAGATACCGGTTGAAAGCCTAGTAGAATTTTATAATAATCTATATCTTTTATTAAAAAATATTTAATTAAAGTAAGAAATACTTTTTAATTAGGGTTGGTCCAGCAGTTTACTGTAATAAAAATCTATTTATTATCTAAAAACTTTAATAACAGCTGTATATATATATCTTTTAATAACTTTAAAAAATATTCTTTAATCTGCGTTTGATTAGAAGGACTTAGTTTTTAGCAGAAAAATAAAATAATAAAATTAATTATCTGTTTAAATTATATATATTTAATAGTTTGGAACGGTAGGCAACAGGTAATTATAAAGTATAAAACTTAATTCTAAAAATTCTATTTATTATAGATTATAAAAATCTAGAGAATGTAATAATTAAAAAAATATTTATTTTTAAAAAATAAAAAAATAAGTAAATATTTGTAATAGTTTTTTACTTAGTATCTAACTAATTATTTGCTTAGATATAACTAATAGTATTTTTTTTTACAACCCTTATAAAAATAGTAGCTTATAAAACTAGTTTCTAAGTTTTTAATTTCTAAATATTGTAAGATATAAAGGTATACAGTATAGTAGATATAAAAAATTCTATTAAAAAATAATATATCTTTTTAAAAGCTGTTTTATATTATTAATAACCTCTTCCGCCCGAAGTAAAATAGCGGTTTTTAAGCTTATATACAGACTTTAAAAAAGATTATCTTCTACTACTAATTCTAAAAAATAAGGACTTTTTTTTAAAGAGTTGGGTATAAGATAATCTTCCGGTTCTTTACAATATATATAATCTTAAGATTTAAAAGGAAAGAAAAGATCTGGCTTAAAAAGCTTATTTTAGTTTAAATATTATTATTATTTATAAAAATCTAAAAAACAGAAAAAAAGGGCTTAATAGTATCCTTTAAAAATAAGCCAGATAACTATAATTAACTTATAATTCTAAAACTACTCTATAAGTAATAGATATAGAAGAATAAAAGTAGAAAATTCTATAAAAATAATTTATTTTATTTTAAAATATACTTTTATAGAAATATACTTTATTATATTTTAATATACAGCCAAAGCACCCGCCGCACCTTATATATTTTAGTAGATCTAATAAGTAGAAAATTATATCTAAAGCCTAGAACTATGTGTACTTAGGGCTAACTAGATTAAATAGATTAAAAATCTTATTTTTATATCTAGAAAAAACTTTTACAGAACCTACTATAAAAAATATAGTATCTAATATTAAATTAAATAGTTATTAGAAAGGACATTTGCTGAGAAAGACTAAGTAGGTAGTATAATATAAAATTTTAAACAGATTTAGATTAACAAAGTATTTCAAATTATTAGGATTAAAAAGGTTAAAAAAGTTAATTAAATTAATAAAAAAATTAAAATTATTAGTATTAAAAGGGTTAATTGGATTAGCAGGGTAATTAAGATTATTAGAGTTAAAAAGATTAATTAAATTAGATATAAAGATTTATATTATATATATACAGTCTAAACAGTACTATAATTATATATCTTTATATATATTTCTTACTGTAAAAGTAATAATTTTATAAAAAGTTAAAATTTATCAGCACCACCAGGAATTCCTTATTTTTTTTTAAAAATAAAAATAAAGAAGATTGTAATACTTTGCTTAGTTACTTTTAATTAATTTAAAAAGCTTTTTTTTATATACTTTTAGACAACAGTTAAGATGGTTAGATTAATAACCTATTAATCTAAATATATTTTAACTATATTAAAGCTAAAAAGGGTATAGCAGATAAAGCTTAATACTAAAAACAGTTAAAACAGTTAACCGTCTAATTTTTAGCTATACTGCAGTTAGATATAAAAATTTTCTTAATCTAGCTATAACCTGGCAGTTAGGTATAAAAATTTCAATTAACCTGACCTGACCTGGCCGTTAGCCACTCTAAGTACTATTACAAGTAAATAAGCTATTTTATATAAAAAAAGAAAAACTTATAAAAATCTTATAAGCCCTTCCAATCTTTATAATTAATATTATAAAGAAATGTATATAAAAAAAGGCCTAAAATATTAGCTATATAACAGCTAAGTAAGGCGGTTGCGGAACTATTTAAGGCAGTAGTAGTTCTGTAAAGTTAGACAGATTAGTAATAATACTTTAAGATATAATAGTACTACCTTGGTTATTGTAATAAGCCATTTGTTTACTACACTATATCACCCTCTAGTCCTTATAAATACTAATATTATTACGAATTTATCGGGCTTCTAATCTAGGTTTTTATATCAGTATAAAGCTGACTTTTTTTTTCCAAGATATATATAAGTACTCAAAATCCTTAGGGGGATAGGAAATCCCCAAGGATTAGTCTTGCAATTAATAAAAGACTACTTTTTAACTGCTTTTGCCTTGCCTAACCAACGTGTCTACTACGTCAAGTAGTTCCTGACATCTAAACAGAGCTGTAATTATAAATTTTTATATATGTCTTTTACTATAAAAGTGATAATCTTTTAAGAAGCTAGAATTTATCAGTACTACTGGGAATTTATTATTCATTTTTTTAGAAATAAAGATAAAAAAGATAGTAATGTTTTATTTAATTATTCTTATTTAATTTAAAAAGCTTTCTTTTATATATTTTTCGGCAATAGTTAAGATAATTAGATTAAAAACCTATTAATCTAAATATATTTTAACTATACTAAAGTTAAAAGAAGTATAGTAAATAGATTTTAGTACTAACTATAGTTAAAATAATTAACTACCTAATTCTTAGCTATACTGCAGTTAGGTATAAAAATTTCCTTAATCTGGCTATAACCTGGCGGTTAGGTATAAAAATTCTAATTAACCTGACCTGACCTGGCTGTTAGCCACTCTAACTATAGGTAATAATAGTATAGTTTTAGATGATATAAGTAAAGACTAAAGACCGATAGTCCGGTTCCGGTCCTGAAATTTGGGACCGGGACCGGACTATTCCTAGGCCTAGCCGGTACTCATCTCTTTGCCAACCCGCAATCGCATCTTGTGTCACCCGAACCTACCCGCCAGTGTTGCCTATATCAGTTGGGCACCGAAATCCCCGTTTGTCTATGGTGGGACACAGCACTTTCACCTCGTCCAATTATTGATCGGCCTCCGTGCCAGCTGCCATTGAGACTGAGCGGTCTAGACTCCCACCTGGCCATCGGTCCGTGTCGCAGAGGACTGACTGGCTATAGGCCGACTCTGGGATGAGAGCAACCGAACACTGAGTTGCAAGCGTTGGCCATGACTTAATACAAATCGGAGAATAGCCCTTAGAGACCAGTCAGGGTCCGATGAGCGCGTATGGATTTCACTTTTCACGAACTTATTAGTCAGTCATCGACCTTAGCCTCCAAGCCAGCTCTTAGATGGAGAAACGTACATAAGAAGGCACACGCTGAGACAGACAAAGAGGGTCAGACAGCCCTAGAGTGAGACCAAGGGCGGGAAAAGTATAAATATATCGACCCATTTTCTTTGACCATTGTGTTTTTTCTCCCCATCAGGCGGAATACTAACTGGGACCTGCGACTGCCATCCAAACAGACCGCAATCAGAGTCCCCGAGACTTCAATCCTATCATCCTCTTTTGCTACCTGAGAGCGTGAGAAGCATGCGTGCAGTCTCGTTGGACTCTGTCAACGGCTCGCGATCGCAATCTTGAAATGTCTTAACCCCGTCGCCATGGTGTGCCCGGTGAAACCACCGAGTTCTTCTTACAGTTCATAGCAATAGCGGACACAAGATGAAAAGAATAATGTCTAGTCCTTTCCACGTCAGAAGCTGTCTCGTTGGGCGACGAGATTGAAAGGAATAAAAGGGACACCCATCGCTGGTTCAAGACTGCTTGTCTCTCTCCATTTCAATCACTGTCATCGTCTGTTATTACAATCAGCTTCTCTCCCTATCCTGTTCTAGCCATTACTTCTCTGTGGATTCCGCGACATGGCGCAAGTGAAGACAAGCTCAACTTCACTGGTGAAGATGGAAGCTCTATTAGAGGTGTTCATGGAGCAATTCCGCGACCTGGAACAAAACCCGAACCTCAGCGATACTCGTTTTGTTGTGGTAGGGGATCTCGCTGAGATCTCCTACGAACTCAAAAATGCAAATCGATATCTTGATCATAATGTCGAAATTAGTGTAAGAAAGCTCTTGTTGGGACTGAATCCTCTCACTCCCCTTCTTCCTTTTCGCTCACTCTTGCCCCTGCCCGTGCTAGATACGTTGACTAACCTCCTTCCATTACAGGGCACAATTGTTCTTTTGATTGATTATGAGGAACGTATCGATTCAATCAAAAATACTCTGAAAGAGAGATGGCCGAGGTACTTTCATGTGATCGACAGTCAGTTGCATTACGACCCCGTGACAGAATCTGCCATGATCCCCGTATACTTGATTCCGCTGGACCGACTGGGTCTTGGGCAGGACTTCGACAGGGAATGTGGGCTGAAGAACATCACCGAGGTTGGCAAGAAGGCGCCGAATTCCGCGGACGGCCATCACGGAGCAACTACGTACGGCAGTCAGCAGGTCCGGGGTGACCTGGAGCGCGGAGCGCATCACGGCGGAGCTTCAGGCGTCGAGGGTTCGTCGTCCAGAAGAATCCCAGAGAAGCCAAGGCCAGAAGTCAGGATTCGATGAGACCCCTAGCTTGGATAATTCGGAGGACTCGTGTGATGTGGCAGGACTTTGCTCGTGCCTCCCGTGGCTCGCGCGGCTGTAAGAATACAGGGGCCGAGAGTTCGGCCGGGATTGGATTCGCCCCTCCCCCCCCCTTCCCCGGGTGGGTCCCCCCGTTGAAGATTGATATCATCCTTTCCGTAAGGGGGCTTGCATAGTACTCTACAGCCTGACACCCTTGTCATCCACGCTAGCACCAGAAAGAAATGAGTTAACACTCAAATCGCTGCAGTATAGAATGCTCATGAGTTAGAACCAGACCTAAACGAACAGAGACGAATCGGGTCCAACCACAGAAGACGAACAACAATTCACAGTTACGATGCTTTACCTGAGCTACAAGATAATTCCCACAGAGACTTGGCCCCAATGACCCCCTTGATCACGTGCGTTCTAGAAGAGCCTTGGAGACTTTGACGTTATCTTTTTTTCTCTCTACTGAAGTTGGAATTTCTTAAGAATCTTAGTTGCAAGCCATTGGACTTATCACTGGTCTTATATTATATCCATAGACTCCACAAGGAGGTGTAGAGACTGGGGGGCGGATGGAAAGAACATCTCGAAGCAACTACCTAGTAGTGCCTAGTAGTGCTGGTAATAGTAACTTCAGCTAAAGTACCTAGGGGTTACCTGCCGCAGGGTCAGGGTCGTATCTGGGTTGGCTGCCATCCAAATTCCATGGGTAATCGCGCCTGCGCCAGCAGATGGAATTCTTGTACTCCTCGGGAGTCAGCCATTCGTCCCCTCTCCGGGCTTTATCGCTTTTCTCTTTCAGGTGCGGGAAGCGATCAGTCAAACTCTGCCAGGCCAGAATACTCTTCATCGGGAAGGGACTGATGTCTTTTGGAAAGACGCCATTACGCTCAAGGACCCAGGCAAGAGTGGCCAATTGACGGTAGCCACTACACACCTGGAAGGCGATTCGGAAGGAATGGACGTCCAGTATCCTTTGTGGGATCCTGTATACCGGGCCATCCTTGATGATACTGATCATCTGTAAGTAGCAGAACCACGGTCCATGGAAATCTTCGAGGCGAAGCCATCGAGGATCAAGTCCCTTCAGGGTGAGCTCAGGTGCCTTGGTGAAGGCTTTGTTCACGCGAGCACGGGCCCAGGGAGGCCGGGGCTTGCTGCGGGGCTCTTCAGCAGCAGCAGCAGCAGCAGCAGCGGCAGCAGTACCGTCCTCCTCTTTCTCCGGGATCAACGAGAAGAAAATGTTGGAGAGCTCCTCCACCCACTTGCAGCTGTCGGACAATGGGATGTAATCCAGATGCTGGGGTCTGTACAGGTAATAGTCGCGGAAGGCGAGGCGGATTAGGGCTTCCACCATCCGCGCCGCTGAAACATCTTGACCTCGTAGGTGGCCTGCTGGCACGAGACGAGACGCGTATCAGTCGAGACCAAATAGGTCTCATCATCTTCGGCCAGCGGACCACAGGCCGGAAGCTCCAAGTTAGGGAACCAGTCCTCGTGGCTGAACAAGTTGAGATCCACATGGAGCTCTTCCCCCGGGGCTGCCGGCTGGAGGTGGAAGACATGAGCGGGCACCCACCACGCCCGATGGAAGTTTGCCCGCAGATTGTAGATGAAGTTACACGAGACTGCTTCGTACTTGTCCTCCTCTTCGTCCTTTCAAAGACGGATATTCTCAATACGGCGGCAGCCATCGTCGAAGTTAGCCTTGCGCAAGACCAGGACCGCCTGCTTCTGCAGGGACCGCGGGATGATGATGTCGAGGGAGTTGATAGGATTCTGGCAGCCAAAGTGCCGCCACATACTGTCATTGATTACATGGCAGGGAATCTTGTTCTGCTCCAGGAGCTTTGCAATCTGTTCAATCAAGGCTAGGTCCGCTGGTTGGCCGGTGTATTTGAACGGCTTCGCCTTGGAGGGCGTCGGCGGCAGGGGCCGTCGGAAAACGGGACCAGAAAATCGCTCGCCCTCGAAGGTATATTCTCCCATGAAATACACCGTCGGGTTGAGGATTTACCATGTACTAAACTCAGGCATTGTGTCGAAGCAAACGGTACTTAGAATAGAATCGTGTGGGTGGTTTGGGGATGGTGGCTGAATAAGCCCGGACATGACCTTTGTATTTATAATA
Organism: Aspergillus uvarum CBS 121591; assembly: GCF_003184745.1. NCBI lineage: Eukaryota > Fungi > Ascomycota > Eurotiomycetes > Eurotiales > Aspergillaceae > Aspergillus > Aspergillus uvarum. Next base: position 27,381 of record NW_020291415.1, on the reverse strand, counting down.
CTCGCTCACTCTCCCGGAGCCCAGTAACAACGAGCTTCGAGGGAGATGAGCTCGAACACATCCTGGAGAATGACCTTTTCCTTGTTTCAACTCCCTCTATTGGCCTGGCTAGACTCAATGGGCGGTGCTTTGTCCAAGGCCCCTATACAAAGGCACACAACCTGATTCAAGCTGGCTCTATCACTAGCCGAGAGTTTGAGCCCATTGACCGGGTCTGATTTTCATTGTTATCTATCGGAAAGGGTCCAGCAGATTCTGAATGCTGATCGGACACGGTAAGCCGGCTGTCACCAGCGAATTCTGATTCTTTGTTTTTGACGGAATTCACCCAGCCGCCATTGTCTGGCTCTTGTCGATCTTTATGCACCATCCATGAGAGCTTCCTTACCAGCTCAAGTAGTTATGATGTACGGTACCTTACTGCTCGGCTCGCTTGACTACGTATCACGTGATGACTCTGTGCCAGCTTGCCTCAGATATCTCGGGGAGATTTGGGCACTACTTGGCCAATCTGGGTACAGGACTATGAGTTGCGTGGAATCCGTTGCCGGGCACTGGTATGAATCTCTCTCCGGTTCCCAGAAAAGAGACTCGCAAATCATGTACATACATCCATCGTTATGCCTGGTTGACTTCTGAGATAAGACTTGTCTGCACCTAAACCATGCATTTGTTCCTATACTCCTCATTATACAGAAATCAGAAGCAGTTCAGTACTATGGTGTTCACTCTGCAACCTATTCTAAGCACCAAGGTAGTATAGCCCAATCTGTCGATTGCTATCCGGCCGCTCTCTCTGTCAAGCAAAGGTAAGATATAGCACACGCGATTGTTCTCTAGGATGCTAGAAGGAATATTGACAGGTAAGATAATTGCCAATCTACATGTTCCACGCCGCGCTGCTCTATGTCCCAATTGCGTGGGTCAAGCCGAGAGTCAAAGTATCAACATCAGCCCAGGTTCTCAGTGCTGCTTCGCGCCTGCGACGACCTCCTTGCTCTGAGTGTGGTGCTCTGTAGTCTACCAATGTATGGCTAGACATTTGACTCATCAGGACATCTTATCGATGGCGAGGGAGCCGAGACGGAGGTCTTGTGGTTTGTTGGCAAGAAGATACGGATTCGAGGATATCGTACTATCTGCCGCCTCTGGCCAAGTCTGCTGTATATGTTCTGCGACACTGGCCTGTGATTAGTCCAGGGTGAGTATAAGACCGAGTGAAAAGTGCGGGCGCGGCTTAGCCATGACTTTGGAGATTATCGAGATCAATTAATTCAAGACAAGTGTGCAGATACTGATCTACTATCAGATTACTGAAGGGGCAAGGGTCCCGCACCTTTATACACTATAGTGTTAGTTCTTGTTTCTGGATCGCAGTTCTTGTTGTCCCTACTTTAGGAAAGATCTTTGGATTGAACCTTGGTGACTAATAGACTTTGACACGTTCATCTTTACTAGATAGTAATCAACAAAGTATCGGTATATAGGGTCAATATAGTCTCCTTCTAGAAAGCTCCACCACGTGCACGTATTCACTAAAGAGGGTCACCCGAAATTCAGCCTCTGGATCCAGACTTGAGTTACATGTCTAGAGATTCTGGTCTTATTCAAAGAGATAGTAGAGTCAGTTAGTCTCATCCACACTTGCCCCTCAGCATAGGTAGCAAATGACGCTAAATTTACTGACAGTGTATAAACTTTTATAAGATGATAATTGTAGGTCGAAATTAGACCTCAGTGAGGTAATATCTAGTATTTACATCTAATCTACATGATGAGTTGAACCTTACCGCCAAGTGCCCAAATATAGCACCCTTTCGTCCTTAGCTAGATTTAAGACTCCCGGGCTACAACTTATGCTTCCACATCAGTTGTCTGGAGATTCTTCCGCAGCGTGACTTTGCATGGGAAGCCCTGAGCGGGATGGCCGGCGCCCTTCTGAATCATGTAGGCCCGCTCCTCGAACACGGTCCGAATACCGCCGTTGGACGGATTCAGGTTATCATATTCCGCATATGCATCGTGGAAGTCGAACTGGCGCACAATCATGGCGAGGGTAGCCTTAACACCCAGCAGCGAGATGTTCTGGCCGATGCAATTGCGGGGACCGTGCTCAAATGGGCGCCAGCCACCGGTGGGTGGGTACAAGGGGTGATCGGGGGCGACTAGCCAGCGCTCGGGGAGGAAGGCGTGCGGCTGCGGCCACGCGGACGGATTGCGGTGAACGGCTGGGTGCACGATCCAGATCGCACAGCCCTCAGTGGGGAACGATCGACCCTTGTCGTCGCGGAGTGATACACCCGGGCGCCCTCCCCGCAACCCGTTCGCCGGAGGGAACAAACGCAGCGTCTCCTTGATGACGGCATGCGTGTAAGCTAGCTGGTTGATCTTCTCGGGGTGGGTCTGAAGCACGGCATTTGCGCTCGAGGGGCCGAAGACGCGGTCGTGCTCCGCGCGGACTTCTTCGAGAGCCTTCGGGGTTTTCGAAAGAAGGTACAACGCGTAGATGATTGTGGTCGCTTCTGAATCATGCCCGACGAACAGAAACAGGCGGATTTGGATAGTCGCCCAGCGCTTGAAATCCGGATCGAGCGCCTGCTCCGGCGAACGCGTTTTCATATAATCCGCAATCACTAGGTCCATGATCGATTGCGAGCGCGCGTTGCCCGAGGGTTTCGCGGTGGTTTGACACCACTCCTGGTACCGCTTGTCGAGCTCGAGCCCAATGAGGTGGTCTAGCGTGCGTCCGTTCTGCCATTGCCGGTAGAATCGACGGGGACTCCATCGAGCGAGCATGCCGCCGGCCTCGATTCCACATTCAAATTCAATAGTGTCTCGCATGGCCGCCGCAATGGGGTTGTGTTGCTCTTGGAAGCGGAAGCGCGTGTTCCTAGATTGTCCCAGATTAGTGCATACGCCCTTCTGACCCGGGTCCGAGCCATGGGATGAGGAAGGATGCTCACAGGGCCACATTTCCAATGATATCCATGGTATAGCGACAGGTCAGCTGGTCGAGGGAAAAAGTGTCTCCCTTGTGCGCATGCTGTGTGAGCATCTGAATGAAGACCTCGGCCTCCTCGAGGATGCAGGGCAGGTGGTTCATGGCCGTTGCCATGCTAAATCCATGGTTGAACATGTCCCTCGACTTTTTCCAGTGGGCGCCATTGGTGACAAACAGGTTGTCTGAGCCACCCGCCATCGGATTGATAAACGATTGAAGGACATCGGGTTTAGGGAGGTCATAAGTTTGGGCGGCCTCAACTGCCAGAACTGGAGATGTCACCACCAGCATCGGGGAGCTGAAAGGCCACACGTCAACATAAAACCCGGCTTCACCGTCGGGTACCTCGGCGGACAGTAGGGCAAAAAGCTCGGCTTCACGGGCATCTGCCGGCCCTTTTTTGTGTAGCCCAGCCATCACCGGCAGATTTCCCAGGATAGGGTTCCATGGCGGCATGGGCTGGCAAAGTGCATCAATATCGCGACCGTTGGTTTGGGGGGGGTGAGGCGTTCATACCAGTCCTTGCTTTCTCAGGCGATGAAACATCAATCGCATCTTGATGAGTTTATAAACAAAGGAGGTGATGCAGATAGTTGTTACTGTCACCAACAGGCGGCTCGCCAATCGAGCCCATTCCCCGGTGTGGGCAGTCATGGTTGTGGTGATGGTCGAGGTCCAGATGAATGAAAGGGGGAACGATGAGTTGGCAAGCAAGGAAGATGTAGCAGCAACTCAATGAGTAAGTGAGTGGGTGAGTGAGGGAGCAAGCAAGCAAAGCAAACAAGCGAGTGACTACTAAGTAAATATGTGAGGTGAGTGCAAGGTAAGTAAGGCAAGTAAGGTAAGTAGAGAAGAAAGGGGAGGAGGCAATTTGGAAGGGAAAGCGGAAAAGCAGCGGGCGGCGGCGGGCGCGGGAAAAAGCACGCACCTTTTGGTGCGTGTTTCTGTGTTTCGGTTTGCACAGCACAAACAAAGACAAAGAAAAGCGCAACCCCTGGCTAGACTAGTGGGGACCAGGATGCGGGAGGAAGGAGGAAGGACAAACTGAGTGAACCTTGAACCTCTTCTCTTGAACCGAAGCAACCGAGCTGTCAGCGACTGGGCCCCAGCTGGGCCCCGGCTTGGCCCCGGCTGGGCCCCCACTCGGTTCTTGTCTTTTCAGTTTTCAGTGTTCAGTGTTCACCCATTCACAGCGACTTAAAAAGTCATTTGATACGCTTAGCACGCTAAGCACACTAATGCACTAAGTGGGGACGGGATGGAGGTGCCCCCTGCCCAGTGGCCCCAGTCTTGAAGGTTGTCTTTTTGGCCCCCAAGAAGCCCTAGCAGTAAGCCTGAAAAGAGGGGTTACATCGCAGTCAACTGGCTCCCGTTTTCTGCACAATTCTTGTTTCTCCCGCTGAGGCTGTGTAATTGTTACCCAGTACGGAGAGAGAGGTCCTAGTATGCATAATGGCATGCTATTCACCACTTCTTCAGCAAGACATCATCATGTACCTATATCAGGTACAGTGCTCTACAGTACACAGTTCTTTACTTGGCACAAGGCACACCTGCCACCGTCTCGGATGACCCCATCCAGCCCATCCAGCCCATCCAGCCCATCCAGCCCCAATGAACCACACATAAGTACTATAAGCACGCCTTGCTGCAAACCGTGGAACCCGCTGACAGGCTGCAGGTCAGACCCGCGGAACCCCCTCAAACCCCTCAACAGCCTCAGGAATCCCAGAAATCTCAGCAAGAGTACTCAAGCTTAACCTGCTCTTTGTCGTCCACCATGGCGCCTCAAGACTCTGCTGGGCGGATTCCCAAGCAGAGTTTCATTGTGAGTTGAGCTCCCCTTCTGAAGAGAGACAATATCAAACTGACTGGAGGGTGAAGATCTCGATTTCCGTGCTACTAGTCCCGGCTATCTTGGGCGTGTTTGCGCGCCTGTTCATCCGCCTGCGCATTCAGAGGCAAAGACCCTCAACGGACGACTATCTCCTGGTCGTTGCCCTCGGCTTCCTCCTGGCGAGTATCATCATCATGTATACGGAGGTGGTGGATCGGATGTATCTGGTCTTTGCCATCAGTCAAGGCATGACCGATGTCGCCATTCCTGCGGATATCATCCAAGTCTCGTACTTGTTCCATCTCTGGAGCGATGTCTGTCTCTTGATCTCCTGGTGTGCTTTCAGTGCCGTCAAACTGAGCTTCCTCTTCTTCTTCCGGAAGCTGATCGAGCGGATGAAGGCCTGGCAGCTGTACTGGTGGGCCATCTTCATCTACACGATCTGTGTGCTGATCTACGGATCCTTGATCTTCTTCGTCAGCTGTCCCTACTTCTTCGATCCCCGCGAGAGTGAGTGGGCCTTGTCCATGAACCGGTTTGAGTTGTGGCCTGCTAACAAGAACAGATGCGTGCGCGACCGGAAGCAACAAGCAGGTGATTGTGAATGAGTCCATCGCATTGGCAGTCCTCGATATAGTGGGTGACTTTTTGAGTAAGTTTATTTCCTTCTGTATCTTGTATCGCACTATCCAAGTCACAATCCTGACAACGGACCAGTCCTTGTGATTCCGATCCACGTCATCTGGAAGGTCCGGGTACGATGGCCGCAAAAGGTCCTCCTGACCTGCTCCCTCTGCCTGACGGTCATCATGATTGCCCTCTCGATTGTGCGGGTCTGTGGGCTCGTGGCCGGCGAGATGGTCGACACCATCTGGGAGACATATTGGCAATTCTTGAGCGCCGAGGTCGGGGTCTTCCTGGCGGCGGCCGTCTCGTTCCGCTCGCTTTTCGTGGCCCACCAAAAGTCCTATGCCCCGGCCCACTACTCGGTCAAAAAGTTTCTGCAGCAGTCGTTCCAATCCCCGCGGAAGCGCGATCCTCTGACCCTAACCGAGTCATGGCTCGAGATGCCCGAATCCGACATGGAAGCGTTATCGGGTAATAATATCGATGCCACTCATCCAGCCCGGGGGGAGTGACAGCACCCGTGTTGGATAAGAGGTAAAAGCAGGACCAACCAGGGGACCATCTGCCGTGCGGGGTAGGTGGTTGGAGACCCTTATCGCCGAACGGCTTGGGGGCGGCTATGGCCATGTTCTTGATTGTTCACGTCAAAACTGTGGCTGGTTTATGTGGGACATTGTAGATTAATTTGGTATTAACGTCTTAACGATTTCTTATTTTATTTTATTTTATTTTTTGTTTTATTTTTATTTTTATTTTTTTTTCTGTCGTCTTCTGAAGATGACCCCGCCCGTGAAGTGCCGGGATGGCGGGGACGACAGCCGGGTACGCTGACGGTGACGGGACATAGTGTATATACTGTGTACACACGACGAAATATGTACTGTACATAGGTAGTAGTACCCAGGTAGTACCACTTACGGAGCCTCCCGCGACGAGTCTGGTTGGGGGCGATTAGGTTAGTTCCTGTGGGAACTTGGAAAACTGGACTGAGTCCATGCGAGCCCAGGTGGGGGGTGGTATGTACAGTACTTGCTTTATCATTGGTCAGAGAAATAAAGAACGAATGAAAATTGAAGTTCAAACAAAAAGAAAGAAACTCGTTCAGTCATTTCTCAGGGCTGCCCAGTGGTCACTGCGGTTACCTTTCCCCCCATTCCGTTTCCCTCATAGGTCCGTAATTATAGGTCCCACCACGGTACCCGCACCAGCTAACCTGTAACTAACTACCTAAGGAGTATTAATGCATTGTTTCGCCGACTGCCTGCAGTCCCCGTCACAGTCAGCCCACCTTTGCAGTGGACGGCAAGTTGGGTAGGCACGGCCTCCCGTAGTACCCTAATTGTTGTCCACTTGTCCACTTGTCCACTCGTGGGTCCTTTCCACTGCCAGCCCCCAGGGATCAACCATGATCCAGTCAATTGTCCTAGATATCCCATCTCACCCCTTAGTCCCAAAGTGCTTGTCAAGCCTCGCGGGTAAGTATGAGGGGTCAACCCACTGGTGCAGCTCTCGTCTCCTCCATCCCCTCATCCCCTTATCCCCTCATCCGCTTATCCACCCACACCAGCCAACTCAGCCCTCTCTCTCCTAGACTACCACCACCCAAGCGCGGCCCATGGTCAGTCCAGGCGCGTCAAGGCAGCACCGATACAGGATGCAAGTGCGGAGCTGGCGAGAAAGGGGGCCGAAAAGAGCAGAAGAAAGACTATCACTTGACGGGACAGACTGGGAGGAACCGCTGCGGCGACGGCAAATCCGAGCAGACCGAGAGTATAGCTTAGCATGAAGGCGCGACCGGATCCCATGGTTATCGGTGGTGGTTTGGGGAAGTCCAGCGACACAGCGCAGGATCAGAACGGAGCAGCCGAAGGCACACTTAGCTACTTATCTAGCTGCAGGATTTCCCACTGAATTCATCCTTCCCCCTTGTCCACCCAAGGCTGACAGCCCAACAGGGATCAATTACCTCCTGATAGGTTGGTCCGTGCGATGACTGCAGTGGTCTCTCTCATGCAAGTGAGCTCGCCACCATATACCTCCGGTGTCATATCCATGATATCTGCATCATCTTCCAAAGATGGCCACTCCCTCCCCCCGCCCGGACGTTGACCCTCTATTTGTGCTAGTCCATAATGGCATCAGCCGTGCACTGCCGCCGTTGGGGGCGCTTTTTCCCGCCTCGGTTGTAGAGCTCGGTTACAAGCACAAACAAGTACCTTTTGGCGAGGATTGGAAGTATTTGAAGGTCAATCTGCCAGATGAGTAGGAGTTACGCAAGGTTCAAGTCCTGTACAAGGGATCAATTCTGTCCACCCGATGCTCGCCATGAGAGTTTATCCTAATGCACACCCGTTGCTTGCACCGGAACTAGGAGATTGGTTCCTGTTCCTTATTGCCGGCTCGCTTTTGTTCTGCCTCGTGAACTATGTAGTGGGTGCCGTTCTGTTTCATAGAGGAACCGCCAATAAGTCCGGGTTCAAGACACCACCGCTGGTGCCCAGCGTTCTTCCCATTTGGGGCCACTTCTCTTTCCGAATGATCGTGGATCCGCGGGGATGGGCTCTCTCAGCGAGGTGCTACTCCTATCCATGCTATCTCTCTCACCGGCTCAACTGACACACAAATGTGCAGGAATCTATTTGGGAATACAACCCCCGTGAGGGCGCGGTTCCTGGCCAATGACGTCTACATCTTCCAAGGGACAAAGAACCTACATGCCTTCTTTCGCCAGCGCGATCTCTCGTCCTTCAATCTGCATGGGTTTCTACTCGACCGCGCCTTTGGGCTGCCCGCTGCTGCGGTGAGAACCTACACGAAAGATGACTCGGGGGCCTACCCCAAGCCCTATCCGGAGAGCCAGGTCGAGCCGCGCAACCGACTGGAATATCAGCTGGAGCGCAGCTTACATCGCTTTCTGCTCGGGCCGGGCCTGCTGCCTCTCACACGGCGATTCCAGCGTGCGATCGCGCAGCGCTTCTACACCCTCCCCATCGGCGGCGACTGGGTCCCGTGGGATAATCTCGTCACCTTCTTCGAGCAGGAGCTGGCGGCACCGTTCCTCAATTCCCTCTGCGGGGACTATCTTCTGCGGGCGCACCCGGACTTTCTGACGAACCGATGGGCCTTTGAGAACAACATCTGGTCGATGATCGCAGGTCTCCCGAGGTTTCTGGCTCCGCGGGCCTACCGGGCGCGCGATGGCGCTCTGCGGGCGCTGAAGGACTGGCACGTGTGGGCGCTCCAGAACTTCGATCCCGCGATGGTGGACGCAGATGGGGACGATCCGGTCTGGGGGTCCAAGTTCTTTCGCGAGCGCAAGACCATCTTCGACACCATCGATGGGTTCGACCTGGATGCCATTGCGACCCATGATCTGGCCTTTATCTGGGGGTAAGTTCTTTTTCTTTCTTTCTTTTTTTTTTCTTTTCTATTTTCTTGCTTCTCTCTCTCTCTCTCTTCTTTTCTGGTTTCCCCTTTTCTGTGGAAAATGTTTCAACGGCTAACCCTAAAATTCGCACGCAATAGGACAACCAACAACAGCATCATCACCTCGTTCTGGACTGCGGTGGAAACCTTCCGCGACAGCCACCTGCTCGCCCAGGTGCGACAAGAGGCCGCAGCCTGCCGGATCGACGACCCGGCGGCCGGCGGCCCCAACCAGCCGCCGCAGTTCGACATGGAGAAACTGCTGCAGCAGCCGGTGCTGCAGGCCATCTACGCGGAGACGCTGCGGCTGCGCATCAGCGGATACTTCGTGCGGCACCACTCCCATGGCGACATCCACATCGACGGGTGGCGCATCCCCAACAACCACCTCATCCTCACGAGCCCGATGCACGCGCACATGGACCCCACCATCTGGGCGGCCGAGCGGCCGGTCGACGAGTTCTGGCCGGGCCGGTTCCTGAAGCCCGGTGGCGGTGGCTGGGAGTTCACCACGGAGCGGGCCCAAGGCGCCTGGATCCCCTACGGCGGCGGCTACCATGCCTGCCCCGGCCGGCATTTCGCCAAGATGATGATCATCTTCTCCACCGCGCTCTTGACCACCATGTACGACTGCGAGATTCTGGCGGACCCCAAGGATCTGGAGATGAGCATGCGCAATTTCGGCTTCGGAATGTCCGGGCCCAAGGGTAAGGTGCCCGCGCGGCTGCGGCGGAGGGTATATTGAGAGAGACAGAGAGCGCGTTGGGAGGATTCGCTTGCATCTGATCATTGAGGGAAGTGACGGCGTCTTCTTCTGTCCATGTGTTCATGTGTTTATGTGTCTATGTGTCCATGTGAGTCTAAAGGATATTCTACTTTGATACCATCTGATCTATATATTGCTGAAATGAAACCAGAAATTTAATATAGCAGTGTCTGTCTCTTTACTATGTAAGAAAAGTCTAGGGCTAGTATAACCTTCTTAAAGCTTTTTTTTCCGTGTGGAAGGTTGAGCAAAATACCCATCGTCAATTCATCCGCTCTATAATCAAGTACCTTTCTCTTTTCTATGTCCAGCACTTTTGTTTGGTTTTCTGTTTTTTTGTTTGGTTTTCTGTTTTTTTGTTTTCTGTTTTTGTTTTTTTTTTTTCGGAGACGACAACGGGGGACTGGCTTTTAAAAAGATCAGCTGATTCCCACATGACGCGATTTCATATCTATCCATATTGATCCAACCCGCATTATTCTTACAGAAGAGGTAAGACTTTTTACTCCTTTACAAGTAGTTCCAGACTGGTGCCTCGAATCTAGTAAGCCTGAGGGTCTAGCTGTTCTCGTCCATTGAATGATGAGACATCTAGAGCATGGGATATTTTTGTGTGATAGTGGCATGCAACAACTTGGACCAGCACCAGAATCAACCCGCGCGTTATAGCACCGTTGCACTATGAAGAGAAAGCTGTGTGTGGTATGCTTCCGGAAGACGCGGAAGACTCAACAAGAAGGGCTGGGGATCCAGGTAATCTCCCCGGTTCTTGGCATTCCGGCGCTATCGATACACGGTCTCCCTTCGTCAAGTTTTATTGGTTGAACTTGATGCCATGACATCCGCACCAAGTGCTTCGCCCAGATTCGCACGCACGTGGGCTCGCTAATCAATCAGATAACGTCGGTTAATGATTAGACGATATCCCAGACTCTCGGCCTTGAGTACCTGGATCCAATAGCTTGCGAAGTCTGACGAGATCTGACGATATTAAGACTTGGTGCTGACTCGGGCTCTAGTCGTAGAGCTTCGCTTACAGAAACAGGGTCTATGCAATGACTGAAACGCCCTCTTCTGTCCAGCGTCCCTTTGTCCCACGTGGTGAGCTTCCGGATGTTGATTGCAGCGTAGTTCCTGTCTTCCTTCCTGTTCTCCAGGTTTTCCATTGAAAACGCCGAGATGTAGGCGATCCAATCGGATTCGTACAATATACGACATTCGACCACAACATCGAGATATAAAACACTCAGCGGACAAGGCTCAGTGAATTGGTCTATCCAACAAGCTCGAGAACTGGTGATGGCGTATAAGTTCCAGTCCTTACTTCTCTCCGTGGCAATCGCCACGGCGGTTGAGGGGAGTGCAATCCACCCGCGAGCGACTCCCACCCAGCCCAATTGGTTCCAGACCTCGCCTGATCTCTATGCTGGTGAGTGCCTTCGGTCTTCCTTCCGCTCAACGAGCCAAAGTCTCTGACATGACATCGACTAGGCACTGTTGCGACCGGGGCTGCACCCTTCCTCGCTGAGATCAATCCCGCGCCTTTCGGGGATGCTACCTATGTTCCCAATGCTCCGCTGGAGACCTCGGAACCCATTCAGGGTGCGAAGGGGAGGAACGTCTTCCACCTGATGGGCGATCTGAGGTAAGATCTACCCCTGGATATCTGATACATCCTGATGAGAACTAACTCTCCTCCACAGTCCTTACTTTTCGCCGCCCGAGGGCTTCGGGGTGAACGAATATCCCTTGCCCAAGGGTGCTAGCATCACCCAGATGCACATGCTCCAACGCCACGGGGCGCGATATCCCTCTTCCTCGGAGGGCCTGGACACGTGGGGTGAAGCCATCGCCAATGCAACCGCAAAAGGGCACGTTTTCTCCGGCAAGCTGGAGTTTCTGAACCAGTGGTCCTACAGCCTGGGTAAGGAGATCCTTGTCCCGCAAGGCCGCCAGGAATTATTCGATGCGGGTGTCCTGAACTTCTACAACTACGGCCATCTGTCCGACCGCAGCAACGGCACCGCGAAGCTCGTGGTGCGCACGACTCTGCAAGCGCGGATGCTCGAGAGCTGCGAGAACTTCCTGGCGGGCTTCTTCGGGCTGAATTGGCGTGACCACGCCAACATCCTGGCCACCATCGACCCGGCGACCACGGGCGAATCCGCCTGCACCAAGGCGTCGGAGACCATGATGGAATCCGTCGCGGTCCCCGTGGGCACCTGGATGGCGACCTATCTCGAATCGCGCACCGCCGAGCTGCGGCGGCTGGCGGGGAGCTACAACTGGACGGTGACCGACACGTACCACGCGCAGGCGCTCTGCCCCTACGAGACCATCAGTCTCGGCTACAGCGACTTCTGCCAGCTGTTCACGTACGACGACTGGGAGAACTACGCCTATCTCATGGACCTCGAGTTCGCGGGGCTCTCCGGCTTCCACAGCCCCACCGGCCGCGCGCAGGGTATCGCCTTTGTCGAGGAATTCCTGGCGCGCGTGGAGGGCCACCTGCTTGACGTTCCCGCCAACACCACCGGGGCGAACGTGACGCTCGACACCAACCCCGTCACCTTCCCGCTCGACCAGAAGCTGTACCTCGAGTTCACCCACGATGCCAACATCGTTTCCGTGTTGACGGCGTTCGGGCTCACGCAATTCGCCGATCCCTTGCCTCTCACCGGACCCACCAAGGACCAGCAGTTCCACTCCAGTCGCCTCGTGCCCTTCGCGGGCCGTCTGAATATCGAGGTCATCAGCGCCCCGCACAAGGTCTCGACCAAGCGGTCCTCGTCCAAGGCCACCCACCACAAAGGTGACTATGTGGCCGGCAGTGGCCCGACCCAGTATGTGCATTTCATCCAGAACCAGCGCACCATCCCGCTCCACTCCAGCTTTGCGGAGTGCGAGTACCGCGAGGACGGATGGTGTGAGCTGTCGACCTTCTTGAGGATTCAGAAGCAAGGTCTGGCGGAGGCGCAGTATCCATATGCCTGCTTCGGGAACTGGACGATGAAGGGTTGGGGCGCTGTTACAAACGGTGTTCCTGCATGAGTACGAGGTAGAGAGGTAGTATACCCTCTGCACGACCACGATTCAGTAGAACCCCTGCCCCACCACGTGCGGCGGACTCGGCAAGGGATATTCCCATGTGTACCGAATTTGTTGCTACTATGTACCATCACATTAGCCAGAAGAATACAGCCTTCCAGTTTCGGAGTTCTTCCGTCCACCTTCTGCAAGACACGTTGACCCCAGCGGAGAAAAGCAGCTTGATCTGGCCTGTCCATCCGTCGTATCCTGCATACGATAGGGCTATCGCCCCACTCGCTACCTAATAAGGCCCCGCCCGAGAAATAGTGCTACGGAGCGAGGGCCGAGGGATTGCAAAAACCTTGTGTTGATTGCCATCACTAAGGGAAGCGCTGTGAGTAAAAAGGTACAGAGAGAAGTAAAGAAGATTAAAATGAATGATTTGAGAAGAGACTCCAGCCAACTGGCCCAGAAGGGAAGCAAATGCCGGCCTCTGCATTTGTCCATGTTTGGGGCTTGGGCTTGCCGCTTGTTTGCCCGTTTCGGAGATTTTCCCTTCTGGGCCTGTAGCGCCAGTACTCAGCCAGGTATACATAATCCATGATGGCATTTGAAGGGACGAGTCCTGGAAACAGACAGAGCTGAAGTTTGAACTTGCTAAGCCTAAATAATCATTCAGCACCTTGACATCCAATCACCACGGATCAAGTCCATCCATTGTCTAATACCGAGCCAGCAAACGAAAACTGCTGAGTGACCACCCACTTGCACCATCTCGCGAGAAATAATCTCCATTGACAGACACTGCCAACCATGATTCAGAGAGGTGATGCAACTCCGACCGGAAATCCGGGGTTTGAAACTGTATTTCTTCATACGGTTGCAAGAACCAAGGATCCGACAACTCTGTTCCCGGTGGTAGACTCGCATTGCGCATGATGATTCGGCCCTCGCTCGGAGTCAGTCTACCAACTCGACTGGTGCCACTGATCACTCTCTCCCCCATCAGCTGATCTCCTCTCGACGGCGAAAAGGAAGGAAGGTTCCCGGCTGAGGCATGAACTTGTCCTCGCCTTACAAAAAGATGACGCTCGCTGTTCGCTCATCGGTTGGTATATGCAAAGCATCCAGAGCGGGCGAGGACGCCCGCGGTGAGACAAGAGACGATACAGAGAGCCCCAAAGCGAGGTGCATAGACAGTTTCAATCATTCACGAAGAGCAAGAGTCAGCACCAAATCTCCCACGATGAAGACAGCGGCGCACCGCAACCCCGCGCGGCCTCATGACGAACCTGTATGACATCCCCGCCGGGCTGGTCACCGGCATCGACGACAGCTCGCTGGCGGCGCAGATCATCGTGGCCGTGATCCTGGCGATTGCATTCTACAACTCCGTAGAGCTCGTCGTCCTGATCTTCCTCACCTTCAAGAAGTACCGCGGCCTCTACTTCTGGTCCCTGCTGGTCTCCACCGTGCTGGGCGTCATCCCCAGCGTCATCGGCCCCGTGCTGCACTTCTACTCGCTCAGCCCCCTCCTGCTCGCCCTGCTCATCTCCAACATCGGCTTCTACGCCATGGTGCCCCTGCAGTCGCTGGTCCTGTACTCCCGCCTGCACCTGCTCCTCCGCAACCCGCGCCGTCTGCACCTGATCCTCTACCTGATCCTGCTCACCATCGCCATCCTGGTGCCCCCGACCACCATCACCACCTACGGGTCCGCCTTCGTGGGCACTCCCCCCTGGAACGCCGCGTACCAGGTCATCGAGCGCGCCCAGGTGACCGGGTTCTGTCTGCTGGAGCTCCTGCTCTCCGCATTGTATATCCGGGAGGCGGTTCAGGTGCTGTGGGCGGGCGATCCCGCACTGCTGCGCCGACGGCGCGAGTCCGGGCAATCCGACGGGGCTGGCAGCAGCAGCAGCAGCAGCAGCAGCAGCAGCAGCGCCAGGAATGTGATTTACCAACTCGTGGCCATCAACTTCGTCATCATCACTCTCGATGTCGGCCTGCTCGTGCTGGAATATGTCGGGCTCTACTATCTGCAGGTCGCGTTGAAGTCGCTGGTGTACAGTATTAAGCTGAAGCTGGAGTTCGCCGTCTTGGGCCGCCTCATCACCCTCACGGGCCGGCATGTTCGTCGCGAGGCGGAGGTCGCCAGACTCGAGGAGCCGGCGAGGGTGCCGGACTTTGTGGGGGCGGAGTATGCGGCGGTCGATTTCACTCACCCTGTCCGGACATCTAAGCCATCGATGTCCTCGGGGTGAGGAGCGGAGATACGTGCGAGCTCTATATACAGGGAATGGTGTTGGTGTACGGGCCATCGCATGAATCCATGTTCGTAATCGGTAATGCTAAGACCATGCATCCGTTACCATGCACAGCCCAGAGCCGGGTTACTTGGGCGGCGTGGCACTGTTCCAGCTTGATATCATGCCCTAGTAATCATCCAATCAGTTGACCAGTGAACCTAGGGTCTGGTGCGGTTTGTCATCACCACAGGAGTCCGATCGCCAAGAAAGTGGACAGCAGAGGAGTGGCGGAAGCGCCCAGACTGAGGGAGATGTTCAGATCTCCTTTAGCATAGCTTTTGCGGCGGTCAGCTCCATGGGCGGCAGGGGGGGGGGAGGTTGCTTAGCGGCTATACTTAGCAGGCGAACTAGAGAAGATTTTGGCTACGCATAGATCATCATAAGCTATCCTCCATAAAGTCGAACCGATGAAGCTGATCACAGAAGATATATCAAGAAGACCATCAGTCCAGTCAATAGTAGACACTAAACAGATCTTGCATTATAAGGGAGAGATAGCAGTTGGACCCAAGTTCCCACTGTCCGCCCGTCATGACTCTCTTCTATGGCACATTCTATGCTAAGCTATTCACCGCCGGTAAACGGTAAACTCCAAGCATAAAAACGCAAGGTAAGCACCCAGGAGCACAACCGCCGCGCTTCTCCCCAGTCCCAAGAACACGACCGCAAAAAACGCCCAGGAAGAAGCCCAGACCGCCAGAAGCTCAAAAGCGACAAAACCACCACCCACCTCCTGTCCCCTGTCCCTCGCCAGTGCAACGACACCTACACACAGCGTCAGCAGGAAGATGTTGCTTCCGGCCGTGGTCGCGGCCAGAATGCCGCCGTGGCCTCGGGCACCACTGAGGACGGCAACAAATTTCTCTGGGAGAGTGGTGGCAAAGGAGACGACCGTCACGCCGAAGACGGTTCCGGAGAGATGCAGGGACTCTGCGACGGTCACGGCGCTGTGGGAGATGAGGTATCCGGACAGTGACAGTGCGAGGAAGCCGAGGATGAGTTGGAGTAGGTGGTACGGGAGGCTTCTAATTCGTCTGCCGTCGCTGCTTTTCCCTGTAGATGATGAAGGGTTACGCTCGTTCGCGATGAGAGGGGAGGTCTCGCAGAGTTCGGGGGCCTGGGTGGCAGATCCGTCGGCCTCGTTAGCACTGGACACTCCGGAGTCACTGTCTTCGTCACTGTCTGGTAGCTCTGGGGGCGACGCGACACCCTTGTAAATAGCGTAGAAGATCGAGCCGAGGTAGAGGCCAAACACGGCAATCAAGACCCCGCCGACTATCTGGTTCAGTTGATTGAAGAACGCCAGGATCACGAATAGCGTGGTGACCACGAGCAGCAGCGCAGAATATAACTTTGCGCTGCGGTCAAAGTCCATGCCTTGGGGGTAAAATAATAGTCCTAAAGGGAAGGCCCCGAGAATGTTGGAGATTGTCGAGCCCGTGACATTTCCAAGGGCCAGGGGTCTTTGATGTTGCAGAATGGCGGCAACCACTACTGCGAGCTAAATAGGAGATTAGCCTGAAAATACCTCAATGCCTGCACTGGGATCCAGACCTCCTCCCATTCCGCGCCCGCTGTCAAGAGCGCAATGACAGTTTGGGAGACGCCTAAGCGCCGCCCGACAATGGCGGTATGGTCGATGAACTTGTCTGCGCCATAGTCGAGGACGAACACGCCTGCAATAAGAGTGGCAGCATTGAAGCACAATGTATTCCAGTCCATGGTTGTTTGTTGTTCCACTGCATGTAGATCAGGGGTATTGAGAATCTGAGAAGGATTGGGACATGTATAAGATGGAAATGTCCTGTGCTGTGTTTACGGAAGCTTTAGCCTAGCGTCGACCGCCTTGACTTGACGGCAGCCACCCTTTGTCATACCATCACGTGATCACCACACGCAAACATTTGCTTCAAGATTATCCCGGGCAATTTTAACTCTAACTAGACCCTAGCAGTTAGGTTCATATTTGCTTCCATATAATCGAATGATTCCCGAATCGACGAAAGCAGTCGGCTAGAAGGAAATCTCAAACAGTGACGGGTAAATAACTACACGTTAGTCCTACACAGTCCTCATCCCACAAATACTGTACCTACTTCATCGTGAACTGGAACCACAATCCTTTTCTGACAGCGTTACATTATTGAGCAGTAGTGCTAGGATGGCATGGAATTGGAGTATGATGCATAAGATACTGTTGAGGTTTCACGTTAGCATGATGACGATCATACGATGTCTTCTCCGGTATCGGAGGAGCGGCCGAGACTGCCCGCAGCGGACTAGACTCCAATCGCCGCGGGACAAACAAGCCTTCCAGCATCGATGCCAAGCTTTCAACCTTGTTTCCTTCTCTTCACCATAAGTTCTGTCCACGACTGAAACTGTCCGCCCGCATTCACCCAATTATTCGGCCACATAGGACGGTATCTAGGTCCTTCCGTAGCCCATTGCGCAAGCCACCTTCGTCATTTACAATAGGCCAGGTCCGTGTTGAAAAATCCCAATGGCTCCCCGCAAAAGCAATGCCTCCGTCTGGACCGCGATTAGCGTCAGGATCGGGATCTGCAGTCAAGTTCCTGGTGATCATTTCCTGTTCCGCTCCGAGATCATCCCCAGTCCCGTTGACTTTGTTTAAGACGTTGCGGAGGGTGCAGCTTTGAGTTTAGTCTCCGCTGCTGCCGCGTCACCAGTCTCTACATCTCTACACCGCAGAATATGCTGCTGTATGCTATCATGAGGTTCACCAACAGTGGCCTCCACGGCCTATATATATCATTAAACGAATGGCCAGCTTTGATATTGCAGGCATCATTCAATCATCAGCCATCTGTTCTCCTCTGGTCGGGTCGTCTGCCAAATTATCCAACATGTGGTTTGCAAATGTGGCTGTTGGGATGGCCTTGGTCGGCTCGGCGGCGACGGCGGCAGCCACCCCGGCGAGGTCGGCCAACTGCAAGGCGGCCACTTTTCAAAAGTACATTGATGCCAACGGTACGCACGCCAAAGTGCAATGGGCAACCTACATTCCTGCCAATGGAACGTTCAATCCGATGAACTACACCTCCTCCTCTGAGTATCCCATCAACCTACCGGAGGGGTGTGGCGTGCAGATCAACGTTCCTTCTGAGGGCAACTCCAGCTACCTAGTTGGCCTGATCTTGCCGTACGACTGGAATGGTCGTCTGCTGTATGTATCACCAGATTCGCTTCAAATTCCCTACTGACTTGCTCGCAGCTCGGCTGCGGCGGGTGGCGGCATCAACTGGGTTGACATGGGCACTGGCACTCACTACGGCTTTGCTACTCTGTCGAGTAACCTAGGTCATGTCGGTATTGACACCGAAGGGACCTGGGCCATTGGCCGACCTGAGGCGGTGGTCGACTGGGGCTATCGAGCCTGGCACGGGGCGACCGTCTTAGGAAAGCTATTGATTCAGAATTGGTATGGCTCGGCCGCCAAGTACAGCTACTTCTATGGATGCTCGACCGGTGGCCGACAGAGCATGAAGAACATGCAGGAGTACCCAGAGGACTACGACGGAATCCTCGCGGGCGCACCGGCCTGGTGGACCACGCACCAGCAGCTGTACAACCTGAAGCAGACCACCTACCAAGCCCCGGCCAATTCCTCGCACACCATCCCGGAGTCAATGTTCGATGTCATTGCCGCCGAGGTGCTGAGGCAGTGTGACGCCCAGGATGGCCTGGTCGACAACATCATCTCCGACCCGGCGGGCTGCAACTTCAACCCCAACGTCCTGATGTGCAATGCTACCAGCGCGGCGGACGAGTGCCTGACCGCGGAGCAGCTCGCCACCCTGTACAAGATCCACAACGACTGGGTCGATGTCAACCAGACCTACGTCTATGGCCACCTGTGGCTGGGCAGTGAGTCCTCGTGGCTGACCGGCAACATCGGGCTGGGCGAAGACAGCACCATCGACCAGCAGTACTGGTACCCACGCGACCTGATGGGTCTCTCCGACTTCGTGTGGCAGGATCTGGACTACAGCACCGTGCAGCTCGCCGAGCAGCTGAACCCAGGCAACGCGACGGCCGACAGATTCGACATCAGCGCCTTCCACAACCGCGGCGGTAAATTCCTGCACTACCATGGTCTGTCGGACTCATACGTCTCCCCGGATGCCAGTATCTACTACTACGACCAAGCCTCCAGCGCGCTGAAGCCCCAGGGCGTGGAGATGGATGATTTCTACCGCATGTTCTTGATCCCCGGCATGGAGTAAGTTTTTCCACCGTGTTCTGCCCGCCTGGTCATCTCCTTGATTGGGCCTTGATGAAACGACTGGCTAACTGTCAATGAAAAGGCACTGCTACTCGACCCCGGATATCATGAACGCCCCCTGGTACATTGCCGGCGCGGACCAAGCCGCCATGCTCAACACGGGCACGTACAGTGTCCCCGGGTACCGGGACGCCAAACACGACATCATTCTCGCGATGATGGCCTGGGTGGAGAACGGGACCGCTCCGGACAGTATCATTGCCACCAAGTGGAAGAACGACACGACGGCGACGGAGGTCCTGCGCCAGCGGCCCGTGTGTCATTACCCCTACCAGGCCCAGTATAACGGGACGGGTGACCCGGATGAACCCAGTAGCTGGAGCTGTAAGCTCTTGTACTAGAACTGTTGAAGGGGTATTGGAAGGAGGCCTTTGGCCGCTCTGAATTGAAGTCAAATAGCAAGATAACTTTCAAGACACGAGATATTCCTTGTATTTGTTCCTATGATACTTATCTACGAATACATTAATGCGTCCAGCAGACCATCACATTATGCAGCCTAGGCTTAGAAATGAGAGCAATGTGATCAGCTCAAACCGTAAGGCAATTTTGGCTAGGAAGTTTTGCACACTCGCAGAGTATATCTCGGAGTCGGTGCCTCGATTCACTTCCGACAATGACAAAAACCCGGCAAATGCAAGCTTGCCGTGAGCAATCCCGACATCGACGCCGATGCGCAGCACCGCGCCCCAGCATTATTTATCTATCAATAGTAGCCCGGTATGCCATGGTGGATGATTGTCTACACAACTCTCGCAGTCCGTGCAATTCAATACCTCTTTCCCAACGCCCAGGGGTCCCTCTGAACCCCGTTCTATACGGTATCATCGCCCTTCTCTGTCTCGCGTCTTGCATTCAAGAACGCAAGCCGCTCAATTCGAAGCAGGTCACGCACGAAGACTTTTGAGGTATGAAGAGCGCAACCTTCATCCGAATGGAGGAGGGAGGCTGATCGAGTGGCACGCCGCTGAACGAAGCATTTGGAGGCCAAGTTAGTATCCATCGTTTCGTCATAGATGATCAAATCCGGCCCGTCTATTTCTGTGGACTATCATCCTAACATCAGTGCATGCAACCACCTTTCTTTGCCAATGAGCCAGAAATCACTTTTTCAACATCGGAGCTTCTTTGATTAAGAACAAGATATATTATATTTTATATATTATTTGTGTAAAACAAATAAAAAAAAATCTATATATTATAAATTAATTTATAGTTCTTAGTTTACTTACTATTTGTAATTCTTTAAACCAGTAGATATAAATGGTTAAAATAATTATATTTCAATCTAATTCAACTATATAGAAAAACAATTTATAGTTTGATCTAACTGCTAGGTTGGTCAGGTTACAGTTAAGATATAACAGTCAGGTTAAGCCACTCTAATCTATCTTCTTAGGGTGGCTCGGGGTAAACAGGTTAAGCAGATCAAGCAGGTATAACAGGTCAAGCAAATAGAACAGGTAGAACAGGTGCGCTAGGTCTGCACTGTGACAAATAGAAGACTACTTTAACTGCTTTTGTCTTGTCTAACCAACATGTCTACTGCATCAAGTAGTTCCGGACAATTCATATATGAATTAATTTATATTACAGCCCAATACAGCTAGCTTGCATCTAATACATGACTCAGCATTTTGAATATAACTAATCTTTATGGTAATCTTCAACTGTTGGGTAATTTATTCTAATAGTAGTGTATTCTATAATAAATATCTGGTTGATGGGGTGGCCGGTTCGCTTCCATGGCCGGTTCGCCTATTGAATATGCTATAAAGTGTTTATATATAGCAGAATGCAAAGGATTCAAATCACTGCACCTCTCCACCGTACTAACGAAGTCAACAGGGTCAACCGGAGTACGTGGGATTATTCGATGGTGTGACTGGGTTCCTCCTAAGAGATCGGGATGAGTGAAGTGTTTCTCTTGGGCAGCGCCGCGAGACTCCCGGTTGGCCAGATCATTCCTGGCCTTGGTTATAAAGATTTCTCCGACTTCTGCTCCACGGCCATACCCGAAACTGTTCCGGTTCCCGGATGTCCAAAGCCATGGTGAGGCGATTTTCGACTGATTGAAAGTCCGGCTGACTTCGGAGTAGAGCGTACTCAAATCTCACCACCGGCTCCACTACCATCACACCACCAGTGCCTTGTGCATGACTCCGATAATCCGATAGTACGTCAATCTTCTCCAGTGATTAGTCCGGATCCGTCAGCGGCCGGTCAAGACTCGACACCCAAGTGGTCACCAGGTTCCCAACCCTTTTGTCGTTAGTCCAGGTCGGTGTCCGTAAAGCTGACGTTGCGGCTTCGGGCACATCAGCTCTGGGCCGAATCAGGTGTTGTGTATATTGAAGCTGACGGTTTTGCATCAATGCGGCGCCTTTGTCGTAGTACTAATTGACTACGGGCCGACGCCTCCTTTCCCCAAGGGAATGATGGGTTTGGTTCCTTCTTCCTTCAATGTGAAGCGGGGTCTTATCGATTCAGTGGTGCGGCCAAACCGAGAACGTGGGAATAAGACAGAGGCTTGTTAAGTGACCCCAGTCGAGCGGGTGATTCCAAGTCAGTTGATATGGCATCGGATACCTCCGAGATTCTGAGGCCTACACTTTACTTCGTTCGTTTGTACTTCGGGCGGTAAGTGGATACCTTACTATGTGGTCGGGTCACTCCGACCGACGGGAGCGCTCCGGATCTCCACATGAAGACGTCAAGAGGTCGGCTCAGCCGATGAGCGAAACTTTGCTTGGAAGCCCATCCAGTATCGGAGCGACCCGACTGTCAAGACAAAATCTCTAATTTATGTGGACAAAAGATGCGAGTCTGTTGGAAATGTGGGAAAACCGAAAATACATAAAGGCCAGGTAATGATGTAGTCTGTCTCCGGAGGCCTCGAGGCATCGGGCATGCCAAGAATGCCAACTACCATAGCAAATAGACAACCCTCTCAGCGAATGCGCTCCGGGTAACTGGGAGGAAACTCAGTAGGGGGCATCGGAAAAGCTGCTGGACTTGCGAATGGCTACGCCGTAACGGCGGAAGATGAACGGGGAGGGCAGTAGCAGGAGAGCAACGGCACCCAGAACAGTGGCCGTCCATTCGACGCCGAGTCCGTCATACATGGGGGTACACCACAAAGAAAAGGTGGAGGAGACCAAGCTACGGACAACCACATGAATGGAGATGGCCGAGTTAGGGCAGGTAGTGTAGACATCGATGATGTAGACGATACCAGTAATGAAGATCAGCTGCAAGCCCAGCCCGACCCAAAAGGCGGCGATGACCTGGGCGATCCAGTGCGTCAGCATTGCCCAACCGAACCAGAAGAGTGAGGGCGGCAGGATCACTGCACCCCAGAGCATGGGGGGAAGGCGATCCTCTGGGGTACAATAGCCCTGCTCCTCAAGCTTGCGGCGGAAGGGGCCCCGGTTATACACCGTCCAGAGAAGGACGGCAACAATTTGACCCAGGTAGACAGCGACGAAAGGTAGCGTGGCGGTGGTGCTGGACCAGCCGCGGCGCTCGAAGGCGTAGGTGAACATATCGTAGGCCAGGTAGAAAGAGCCATACACCACGGTCAGATACACGGTGATGATGATGAGGATAGGCTCTTGGACAATCATCCGAAGGGGCTTAGACAGATGGTGATGGATCAGGTCGGAGAAATCAATTCCCTCCTCTTCAAGTGGGGCTCGCAGCTCTGCATTACCGGTCTCCTTGCGTAGGCGTCGGGCCTTGCGGACCAACAAGACCTCCCCGGCGCACTCGCGAATGGTGCACGCCGCGATAAGGCCTATCACAGTGCATAGAATCAGAGTGATCCAGGCAACCCAGCGCCAACCCGCGTAAGCCACCGTGTACGACCCCACAATTGGACCCAACGCACTACCCATATTCATCAGTGTTGAGGCGAACCCCACCGCCAGGGCACGAGAAACAGGGCCAAAGATCTTGGAAAACATGCCCGAGCCCACGGCCAGGACGCCGCTACCGATGGCCCCGGCCAGAAATCGACTCACAAGGACGGTCTGCACGTTTTGTGCCAGCCCGAGAGGGATTTGGAAGATAGCGGCTCCGAGTACGGCTACCGCCAACGGCGTCGTGTTGCCGTACACCTCGGAGAACGGGCCCCAGAACAAGGGCCCTGTGGCAAAGCCCGCCACAAACAGGGTCACAGAAAGATCCATAACCTCGCTTGAAACCCCGAACTCGGCACCTACCACCTTGTTGGCTGACCCGAACACGCTGGATGCAAAGGAAATATTGAAGATCATGAGGGAGGCAACGAGAGTGAAGATCAACTTCTTGGAGCGAGGCCAGTTACGAGGATTTTCCGGGTCGTCGGGCCCGTCCCAGGTGACCAGGTTGTTGACATATGTATCTCATGGCGGTCAGTTCAGGGCAGAGCTGGACTAGGGAGCATGGGGCTAGGGCAGACATACAGCACTCGCAATGCTGCGTCTGGGCCCGGTTGGCATACTCGGTTTTTGGCTCAGAGGGCGGCAAATCCGATGCCGCAATCTCCGCCTGGTGAGCGGCCTCATCTTCATCTGTGATGGGCATTTCAAAGACTCGGGCGCGGACAGTATCTGGCAGATGGCCACCGGTTTCGTAAGATGTCTGATGTGACAGAGGATGGGGAAGAAAGAGTAGAAAGTCTTGCCTGCGAAAGCCAGCCATACTCCAGACTGCCGCCTGACGTCTTTTATGGGATTTGGTGGAGCCTCTGCCTGAGCATGTAATAGCAATCATGCTATCCGATGCGTCCCATCCATCCCCTATGCGGGTCTACAAACGAGGGAAATAAGGGGAGAGGCAAAATCGGTGGGGAAGGCCGGCAACAACGGCAATGTCTGGTGTGCCGGATTCACAGCAAGCGTGCAGGGCACAACAAAAATTATGCCGGGAAATGGCTCTAAATTACGGCACTCGGATAGGTCTTATGCTTAGCGTTCGGCCAAGCTTTGCAGCAGCTTGGCAACAAAAGCTTGCCTAGTGCCCCTGTCAAGGGACTAATACTGTACCCGGTGGTACTCCTAAATGCTGACCTGCAACCGGATTTTATTTTTTCAGTAAAGGGGCCACAGAGAATGATAAGAGAGACTTGATTTGTTTGAGGATGTTTGTGACTACGTAATATTCTGCTCTTAACTATCATCTTTGTAATAGGCGCTTTGATATCTGCCATAAGCAGACAGGTTTTCTGTCCCAAAGGAAGTACCGATTTCTTAATATGCATAACAGTGCGCCTTTTATCTATTTATAAGTGCTCTTTCACCCCCGGCAGAGACTAAAGTTTGGCTGCGATAAGACTTTGTAGTGGTTTAATAGCCTAGGTTGTAAGAGGTTGCGGTTGTGGAGCTATAAAGGGAGGATAATTAAAGCTAGGTAAGGTTTATATTTTTGAAGTAAAAAGAAAGAAGAAGGACTTTATAGACCTTTATTAAGTACTTAGGTGCTTTAGTCACCTACACTAACTTATTTAATAGACTAAATAGACTAAAATATTTATCAAATAGTGGTTTGATAGCCTTGGCTGCGAGAAGTTGTAGTTAGTTGCAAAACCATTACTACTATTTATGTATAAGTAGATGACTAATATTTATTAGTTAGATAGTCCTCAATAGTTATATAAAGCTTGACTTTAGATATATAACTATAGTAAAGTAGATAATGACTTTGTCTTTATTTTTACTAGTCTTTTCAATAGAATTAATATATTCTAAAGCTTATTCTAGTTGTCACCGGACGGAAAGATTGCGCTAAACAAAACATGCCTTAGAATAAAAAAATAGCTGAAAGATTATTTTATCTGTTTGAAGAAAATCCTTCTTATATATACTAAGCTAGTGCTAATTTATTATATAGTACATATAAGGGCTAAAGGGTGAAATAGTGTAGTGAACAAATATCCTTAGCTAAGGTGGTAGTATTATGCCTTAAGGTGTTGTTGCTGATCTTTCCTAACTTCGCGGGACTGCCGCTGCCTTAGGTGGTTCCGCGACCACCTCGCTTAGCCATCACGTGACTAATGCCTTAGGCCTTCTTTTATATACATTCCTTCGCGATATCAACCGCGAAGGTTGGAAGGGCTCGCAGGGCCCTTACAGTATACAACGCCTCAGATACTATCTAGTATCTAAAGCTGAGCTCTAAACTAAGGTCAAGTTCTATAACAGAAGTTCTCCCTTCTTCTTCTTCTTCTTCTTCTTCTTCTTCTTCTTCTTCTTCTTCTTCTTCTTATTTCCTTCTGTAGATTCTACTTATATAAGCAGGTTGTTTGGGGTCCAGAATAGTAGCTTTATACCTTAGTTTTTTTTTTAGGTGATATTATAGCTTATTAGTGTATAGTATAAGAATAGGCAGAGCCTATTCTATATACATAGCAGGCCAAGGGGGTCTGTATAGAGCCTTTTTTACTGTTAATAATAGTAGTACTTAGTTGTAAACAGTAGTTATTAGTTATAATACAGTTGCAGTATGGTTACAATACAGTTAGAGTACAGTTATAATACAGTTATAGTAGTAAAAGATAGTTATAAAATAAGAAATACTATTATATAATTAAAAAAGTATATTATAAAACTGTATATAACTAGTATTAAAAATAGATTTTTTAATAATTAATTTTAATACTAACAGTTATTTTAAATATTATTTAAATTACTTATAGTTTTTTTTATATTAGATTAGTTATCTCTCTATTCTATAACTGTAGGCTAAGAAGTAATAACAGTACTATTAAGATTTTTAAGTATATAAAATAGTATTTTATAATATAAAAATAATAAAAATCTTTATAATACTTTATATAAAATTAATATTCTATATATACTATGTTAAAACTGTTAAGGTTGGGAAAGTATAAGCAGCCTTTTATAAAAAATCTAATATAAATACTTTTTTAATATTAGGATTAGATTTTATCAAAGCCTATTTACTTAAATATTTAAAATAAAAAAGTATTAATAAAGGATCTTTTTAAATTACTTATAAAGATTTTATAAAAAGAAATATAGAATATTAATAACTAAAATAGTATATAATCCTATAAAAAAATAAAATAAAGTAGAATAATATTAAATAAATAATCAACTATAAAGTAGATGGAAACTAATAAATATTAGTAAGTATAATATAAAGAATATAAAAAACCATAAACTAACTGTTTAGAAATCCTAATATAACTTTAAAAAAATAGTATTATATTATTATACTGGATTAGAATATTCTAAAAATACTCTATTAAATATACTAGTAAAAATATTTTAAAAATTTAATTTATTAAACAGACTTTTAGTTTTTTAAAATTAAGTTGTTTAGATAGAACATATTTTTTAATTATAAAATTATATTTATTTAGTAAGATATAATAATTTAAAAGCTATAGATATAGCTGGTAGAGTTTTAAAATTAATTAAATTTAAATAAAAAAACTATAGTTCTAAATACTACTAAACCTAAGTTATAGGAACTGTTAAATCTAATTTATTTAAAAAAATAAGTTATAAAATTATATAGCAAGGCCCGATCTGTCCAGATCTTATAAATTTTAAAAATAAAAATAAAAGTAATTAGAGTTAAGATTCTAAACAGTAGAAAAGTTATTTTATATTTATTTATATTTTTATTTTCTACTTAGTATATTATAGTTTATTAATAGCCTATACTTTATAATAAATAATAAAAAGTATATTCTAATATAAATATTTAAAATAGTAAGATTTTAGAGCTATTTATTTTTTAAAACTGGTAGTTTATCTATAAACAGTTAGCTAGTTATTTATATTATAAAAAATAAAATATATTACTATTAGATATAAATCTTTTTAGATCTTAAAGCTTAAGTAATAAAGTAACTGTAATAAAATACTAAAAAGCTTTTTAACTGTATATAATAAATTAGAATATTATTAAAATTAGAATAGTATAGTATATTAATAAGAGCTTTCCTGAGGTCTCTCAGAAAGGCTTTATTAAACTCTCACTTCTGCATACAAATTGGGTGCGAAAGTGAGGTGAAAGTAAGAGAAAATAAAAGAATCAAAAATAAGAAGAAATAGGCTAACTGCTAGAATT
>NW_020291414.1:0-44594 GCF_003184745.1 Aspergillus uvarum CBS 121591 | reverse complement strand
GGGGGGAGGAAGCGGAAGTTGAAGCTGAGATATAGAGGACTTACCTAGTCAGGTACTGTACCTACTAGGTAGTTAATACTTATCTTAACTCCCTCTTGGCAACTTAGCCAACCTTTGACAATTCCGGTAACTGGTCCAGGAGGCTGAAAATCATCCGACTCCTCCAAAGTCCCCGCCCGAACATCATGATCCATTTAACAATGGTTTAGTTGGTTTCATCTCAATCCGGAGGAGTGCTTTTTACTCCCCCTTTACTAGCAGAAAACAGTAGTTGGTGGCCATGCCAAATCCTCGAACAATCCCGGGCCACCGGTCCGGGTTCGACTAGCGATCAAAGTACTGTCCCTTCTTTTCTCCTTCGGTCAATGCGGTCAATCTCGGAAGAGGCTGAGACTTGGGTGTCCAAAGACAAAGAGAAAAAATGATGGCGGCCTTAAAACGCGACCCAGCTCTCTAGTACTGTACATACTTACTCTGTACAGTTAAGTTGACCTTTTAGTTTGTTGTTGTTGTTGTTATTGTGACATGGATACCGTACCAGTGACAGAATATTTACCGAAGAGCTAGCAAACCAACCGACAAGATCATACACAAAACTCCAATAAAACCCAGTCGAAAGAATGAGGCGCAGAGAGAGGACATCATCAGCATCAAACTAATGCTACTCCGTAACAGTCCAGACTTGACGTTTTTTTTTTTTTTTTTTTTTCCACCTGCAGAGACGACCATCGATCATGGAGGGGTAAGCGGGCATGCAGTGTCACACACAAGAAAGCCTCATGCCACGTTTTTTTTTTTTTTTTTGAGCGGGTGGTGATCACATCTTGCAATAACAAAGACGGGCTGTGGCAGGCAGGAAAGGGGGGACCATGTGACGCTGATGCTGATGCTGATGCTGATGCTGAATGATTAGGCTATGGATTATGGGTTATGATGAAGAAGTGATGCGTTGATGAACGCATGGCTACATCCCTGTCTAACTAGCCTTCTCCCCTGCTGTCAGCCGAACGGATGTACAGTCTACTTAGATCCAACCATCAGATGGGATGGATGATGAGTGGTTATCTGTAGTACTAAGTTTATTTTGGTTTGGGTCTTAGGTACTTGTACTGTACTTTCCCGAGTGTTCCCCCCTCCTCTTCCTTTCCCCGTATATGACAGTTGTTGCCAAGCTTGGGGGGGGTAAGGAAGGGTAAGGGAGGGTTCCCCATTCACATGATGAAAGTACAGAGTTGATATGCATGAAATGAACTTCTCGCGAGGCAACAAATGGTCTGTTCTTGTTCAGAACCCTTAGACTAATGTAATTTTCGCCCAGGCAACCGATGGATACTTGGCGTGCTGGCGGGTGGGATGGTATCATCGTCTAGCGACATGCCTACTCATACTAGCTAGTGACTACCGGGGATGGGTCGACGGTGTGTTGATAAATCAATGATAAGGCGAGGGGGAGGGGGGCCCCCTTCATTCCTGCCATGCCATGCCATGCTAAAATGCCATGCGATGGGCGGCCATGGTCATTCCGTGCTTTAAGGGTCCGGTCCTTGCAGCAGTAGCAGCAGCCGCCGCCGCCGCCGCCGCATGAGTCTGGATGTGGATGTAGTGGAAGTGAGGTATGTGTGTGGTGGCACTGTGGCAGGATCGCTCGGCCGCTGGACCCTTTCTTTCGTTTCGGCCGCTGCCATGCTTTTCTTAGATTGAGAGGCGCGCGCGGCGCGGATCCTTTCAGATCACCCGATGGGAAGGAAGAGGGGGGAGGGGGGCAAGAGGATTCGGGAGCAAACTGGAACTTACTCTATTATCATAGTTTGTTACCCAAGGTGCAAAGGGAAGGTCGAAGGTCAAGGGGAGGGGAGTGGATGGAGGGAACTCCCTTCCACAGCGTGGCTCGCGATGTTGACAGGTTAGCAACTGGATTAGGCTCTGTGGTGTCATACACAGGGAGGAGGGGAACACTAGAGGCCAGACCAGACTACACCTAGGACCTAGTAGACAAGAAGCAAAAGTCAAACAAACCACATACAAAAGACACAATCAAGTCACGGGACGGTAAGTTTGTATACTCCTACACTTCAAATCCATTCCCAGAGCAGTGGATGCGATGTAATGACACTTTTCCTCACTCGCCCAAGGCAAAAAAGGGTCAACCCAGGCTAGCTTTCCACTTCCCCACTAACCCGGGTTGAGTAAAGCCCCGTCGGAGATATCCGATCCTTCAACCGAGAGCACCAATGAAAGATCTCAACCCATTCTCCGCATTTGATGAGAAACCCAGCGTCGAGGTCTTGTCCCGCTGTTCCGCTAGAGGAAAAGAAAATCGCCAAAAATTCTAAAAAATAAATTCAAACTACGGACGGTGCCACAAACCACCTCCGTCAAAAGCTCGGCAACTTCTTGGCACCCGACTCAATCTGGTTCAGCCGATCACCAACCACCAGACCCGTGGAGCTGTCTTTGCTTCGCTAAATAAGGACTGATCGGGTTAGCGGGCGTGGAGATTATCAGCATTCAGCGCCCCCCCTGCCAGCTTCCAATAGCGTGGGTCGGCCAACTTTATCTCTCCTTCCCTTGGGAAAAGAAGAACTTTGTGGGTGGGAAGATGGGGGGGACCCGAAACATCATTTCCGACGGAAGAGAGCGAGAGCTTGGTTGAGAGGAGGAGAGCTTTCGAGGAGCTATCCCAATTAGTTTAGACTCGATGCTATGCTCGTTCTGGGGATGTCTTTGCCTGGGGGTTGTTGTTGCTCGGGGCCTGTACAAAGGGAACAGGAGGGAGTAAAGAGGGTATGAAGTATGAAACATCGTCATCGGCGTCATGACTCGTGAAACCTCTTTGTCTACTCTGTCGCTGCTCTGGCTTTTCGCTCGCGGTTTCTCTTCCTTTCCTCTGTAACTACTGTAATGAATCTGAATTGAACTGAAAATGTATCTGTAACGCTTTCAAGTATTGTCTTAGAATGTCATTTCAATCACTCCGATCACTTGACGGGGGTGGATGTGCTGGCTGTCTGCCCGGTAACCTAACAGTGTTTACGGAGTATGAAGTTCGGTTTGGTTTTCGCCCCCAAACACCAAAGGATTCAAAGGAACGACAAATCAACCAAATGCCCGCCGGTCTTTCTTTCTTGGCCTAGATCCATGTCAGAACTCAGAACACTGATGGAATTCAGGAAAGAATATCCTCCCATTGCCCATCGTTGTCTGTGATCCTCTATCTTCGGGTCGTTAGTCATAGAGTAGGTGATCCAGCACTAACTGACTAGTTCCTAGTTTCTTGCTGTACACCGGGACATGGGGGTGGGTTTAAGGGTGGTCGATAGTTTTGCGGGACCCAGCCCGCCGGGCACGCACTTGGTCTGTTGGATCATCTCCCTGCTATGCTTCTCTGTCGCTCTGTCGCTCTTGCTCTCTCTCTCTCTCCCCACCCCGTACGACTAACTTGTGAAAGTGGTACTACAATAGGGACAAAATCTAAGATGAACCACCTCAGTGGAATGTGACTCACTCCCTCTTTTTCTTTTCTTTTTTTATTTCTTCTTCTCTGTATTCTTTGCATCGTTACTACGCGTTTTCTGCAGTTTGACTGTAGTTACTTTTCCAACCCAGCAATTTAAGCGAGTAGACTTCACCCATCTAGTAAAGGCCTCCCGTACACTCTGGTAGTAAGATTGTATGACTTGTACTGCGCTGCGGTACCACCGTTACTTTTTGTCGATCTCGCCTATTCTTCCCACGCTCATGCTCATGCTCATGTTCATGCTCCTGCTCGATCTAAAGCTGCAGGATTCAAGCAGCCAAGAGATGTTGAAACGAGAGACACATGGCAATGCACTGGGGGGGTGTCTGGTTCAGGCTACTTATTGGTTGAGGGACTCGTCAGCTAGATATTCAAGTTAGTCTCAATTGTTTTGAGGGTATAGATTCTAGATCTGGGATTACTTCTGCTGTTGGTGCGCATGCACCAAGCGAGATAAGAAAGTCCAAAGGGAACTGGAAGGTATCACACCAGATAAGTGCTATTCGCCCATCCATAGGTGCACCCAAATGCAAGGCCAATCCGCAGTACTATAGCACATATCCAGAGGGGGCGAACGACCACAGAACCCTCCAAGCACGACGAGCATCCTTTCCCCCCTCAAACCCCATCCACAGAACAAAAAGTCCATCAAGTTAGCTAACTATACCCATGAGCTAATATACAAGGATCCCCTCCCCCCGCCCAAACGAAACCCAACCAAAAAAAAAAAAAAAAAAAAAAAAAAGGGGACTGTGGCGTAAGCTGCAGCGTTGCACGGATGATGTACATCGCTTCTTCACGTACTGTACAGTACTTCCCGCTGGTTGCGAGATCGAAACAACCTGGTGTTACATACGTTATCGTTAGTGGACTAATTGCTCTAGGGGGCTCGCTTAGCGTTTGCTTATGGGGTTTCTAATTTGCTTTGCCCCATACCACTACTACCTGGTACCTAGCTGGACGTGAGGATGTATGTCTTATATCTGATGTCCTATCAGGGTTGAGGCGGGGGTTTCCGGATTAGGGTATGGGTCTTATATCTTGCATTACTTAAATCCAGGTTCGACGTTGTGCATTGTATGTACTGTACTGTGCTGTGATGAATATTGGTAGTGTAAGGAGATGGGGTTGTGGCTAGCTAAGATGTGCCTTTTTTTTTCCCCTTTCCTTTTTCTTTTCCCCTTTTTGGGGCTGCGGATGAAGTTGGGGGCAAATGGAGTGGTAGGTTCTAGAATAGAATGACGGCTTGGCTAATGGTTTTTAATGCTGATGCGAGAGTGAGTGGTTGGCCTTGGTGACAAAGAATGGTGTTGGAGCTGTGTTTAGGGTTGGTGAGAGGTGGCAATCAGGTTGCGGTTTGGGGGGCGGAATGTGTTGAGTTGCTCGGAGTGTATTCTGTTTGATGCTTGTGATTGTGGCTGTACTTGTTGGTTGGCGAGCTTCGAGAAGCAGATGAAATCGAGGGTACCTGGTTGTATAAACGGGTGTGTGCGATGGTTGGAGTGTTGAAGTACACACTTTGTACCGTGGACCGTACAAGTCGTATGTCGGTTTAGATGAGAGAGAGCTCCAGCTGGAGATTCTTCTCTCCAGAAGATCCGTCTATCCTCCTGCCGTGGCGATCCTTGATTCTCTCGTCGGAAGCTTTCGCTTTGGGTTATCTCGCTTCTTGCTATACCGTCAACCCGAGAGCAATGTGGCCATCCAATCAGACAAAGGGTATTCGAAACATTCAATATATCGATTACCGCGGTCACTCCCAGCGTAAAAAAGATATCCCATTGTTTCAAAGCATCCGTTCATTTAGTCGGTGTTCAACCAGTTCAAGCACCAATATCAAGCCCATTTGTACCTCCATAGTTAGCATTCGATCACTTCCGATAGCCCTTCAAGCATGCCGAAAGTGGAACATAGTGATGGTATCTGAATCGTTTGGTCCATAGGTCCAACTTTGCTTTGCCCAGAAAGAAATAAGAAGAGTGCAGAAGTTGGTGATAAGAAACATTCGCTCTGCGCGGATCTTGAAGAAGTTTGGGATGTACCAAAAGCCGAATGTGGATGCTCTGGGAGTCCAATGAATCCAACTTCAATAGACAGTCTGATAGCACTTAAATAGTTTGTTCTCATCCGATCAGAATTATTCCTCGATCTTGCCTCTATCGTCCCTCCCCACTGTCAATACTGTCAACGTCATTGGCATGAATGCTGCAGTCGCGCTTCTGGCTCGTCGTCGTAGGTGTCGGTGCTGTACACTTAGACAACAATGCCAAAACATTATCAGTCCTGATCAAGAATTACCCACGAGTTTTGTGTCTAGGTTCACGAGGAAGAGGACTGGTGGTGGAAATAAATTCGCTTGCAAATGTTCTCAACGCGCAGGATAGAAATATGCTCTCCGAGAACATAGTACTTGAGAGTTCTCGCATGATGTGTGGTATGTGGGCTCGTGTTGGGATGGATGTACCGTACCGTCTGAATTCGCAGATGTGGTGAATAGGAGGGGGCATGTTTGCAGGTGAAGGATTTCGCGGTCCGCTATGCCAATCATTCCCGGAGTTGCGAATCGAGCATCCGTGGTAATCACAAGTCCCTGGAACCTGCCTATTGGGTTGGAGAGCTGATTTTATGATCTTATGAGATCGGCTGATCAGGGCTGGGGTGATGAAACCAATGATCCAACTGCTGTGGAAAGGTTGTGAGCAAGCCTTGAGAACTATATAGCACAGACAAGGCACGACTGGGGACCCGGCCCAAGCTCTGAAATATGGACATCACTGCCTTGACATATTTGCACGGTGCAGTACAAGGATAAATCAGATACACTAGATGTTGCGGCGTAGGCATTCTTCTTTGAGTTTCTTGATTCATATGCACATAGATAAGCATGAGAATACTTATCTGGGATTAGGTTTAAGATGAGTTTCTTGCATACTAACTTCTTAGACTGGTCACAAAGCATCCTTACTACCACTGTGGTGGAATACAAGATCAATTGAAGTGGCGCAGGAAACTGTTGGACATGAGCCAGAATTCAACTAAGCGTACCCAGTGTCTTCTGCCTCATCAAGGCT
Organism: Aspergillus uvarum CBS 121591; assembly: GCF_003184745.1. Lineage (NCBI taxonomy): Eukaryota > Fungi > Ascomycota > Eurotiomycetes > Eurotiales > Aspergillaceae > Aspergillus > Aspergillus uvarum. The sequence goes on along the minus strand of NW_020291414.1, from coordinate 38,006 downwards.
TGCCACGCTATGTGCATCGTGGAGATTCGGCCAATCGCTTGATACTTGGTTATAGCCACGATTGATGTTTCAGGCTATAATTGGATCGTCTTCCCCTTCTTGGATTCCTAGATCCTTTTATGCAGTTTGCAGATTGTTTCGTGGTTGGCGCGATAACTTCATTGACAGGCATAGTGTTGGATGACATAGCAAATCAAAGACAGTCGACTCTTAGCATGATTGTCCAAATAATGCACCACATGTCACACACTGTTGTTGGTAGAAGTGAATAATTCACTCATCAGCTTAACATCCTTCCATGGTTCTAACACGAGTCTTCCCTCGGTGTCAACATCGCGGATTGTGGTCAGAGACCTCGGAACGCACCGACCGTCACAAGCAATGACGAACCCGGTATGCCTACGGGCAATGGGCATTGGCGCCGAAGACGCTGTGTAAACTGAGAACAACCAGCCCACCGAGTCACGGGTATGGTGCACACTCTACAGCACATACAGGAGGGCCACGAACCGACCACGAATGGCCACGGAGCCGGCACTATCTCATATGTTTTGCCAGTGATATGCGTCGACTTCTGATTATTGAGTGCATCCGGGGGTTATACGGCGTACCTATTGAGTTTTTGGCTGCAACGAAGCACCCTCATAGCTTGCCACATTAACCGAGCTGAGTTTCAGCTCCTTAGGTCAATAGAGATTGAGTTGAATTGAATTGGAGCATCGTCCGTCACAGAATCATGTCAGCACTCTGCAGAAGAAACGAATTGGGACTTATACGTCCAGTACCCCATACTTGTGACCCGCAATTCTCGAATTATCAAGCTTGAGTGAACATCTCCCGTGCTAAGCCGAGGGATTCGAGACAATGAGGCACTCTGCAACTGAATTCCGCCCCGTTATTGAGTAATCCGCCTTTATGGCATCAGGAGTGCCAGTGATGGCTGAGCCGTGCGTCCGTAATGCACCAGAGGTGAAGGATAGATCACGCAGTTCAAGCAAAGTATCCCAATATGACGATATGTCACCAGCTAAAAAGACGATCAGAAGCATGTACCCGAGTAAAAGTATAGTCGATCAGTATCAGGCAAGTAGGTTGGGAAAGGAAGTGAAGCCTACTAGTCGAGTAGGGAGGTCAGGGAGTCATAATCTCTTTGAATGTGAGAGCAGCGCATCCGTCAAACAAGACTTGAAATGGGTCGAAAAGCGTCTTCGCCAGTATGCTCGAGAGTAATCGACATCGCTAGTGAGCTAGTTAGTGATATTGTGCGCTGGCTCTCAGCATGAGTGGGTGTCGACGCTAGAGATTTCGAATTATAAACCAGACTGACTAGTTTTCAATCGACCGGGATGGACAAAGAACGGGTGAGATGGATGAGTGAGAAAGTTACCGTGTCTGCCACAAAAACACCCCCAGCTTACAACCACGGGTCGCTTGGCTCATTCCTTCGCACTCCCACATAGCATGCAATAAAAAGAGATGCTACAACCCCACAAGACTCGAGATTTCATTCCCCCCTCCCTTGATGGCAGCACAGCAAACATCCTGATAGATTAACTACCAGTCGGGATGACTCAATCCAGCCAATCCGACAAACCCGGAGCAAACCGACAGGGATCTGTAGCCTAGTGAGCTTTTAGCACGAGAACTACGGAGACGGAGCCTTCCACCATCCTGTCATGTATGCTTAGTAGCTGGGGAATGGAGACTCGGAGGAGTGACCTACTAATGCCGAGAGGATCTAGAAAAGGGGGTGAATCACCACAACTTACAGCAATGGGCTCAAGTGTCATGAGACAGCCCCTATTAGAGATGTGATCTGATCAGAACTCCACTCATTGCTGAGGCAGTCACCGTCTCAATCACCTCTTCCCTGATCCGTTGTAACACTTGGAGACTAGGCAAAAGTACGTACTTCATCCCCATTAACACAGACATCTATAGATGCTATAGATAGAGAGCTGAGCCCCATCGACCTGTCATATCACATCACATCACATCATAGCCAGGCAAGATGTATACAAAGTTCGCGTGGCTGAAAGTCCGACGAGGCTTTGAGATGGCCATTGGCAGGATGAATAGGCGCTACTATATTGGCGTTCAGCCATCCTTTGCTGGCGCAGTCAATGTGTGTTCTAGACCCTCAGCCTTAAAATGTCGCATGGGCTAGTGTTTAGGATGCGAGAGATTGTCAAAGACAATCGGAACAAGCCAAGATGGCTGTCAAACGAAAAGAGTGTCGAGTAAGGAGACAACTGTCTGGTCTTGATAGCTAATATGGATAGTAGCATGAGCCAGAACCATAATGGCTGGCTTAGTGTGCGCGCCACGCGCAGCCATAGAGCTGAACCTGGCATTCGCGACGCGATCAGCCCGCTTCCCACGCCCGCTCAAAGCCCGCCCAGGCGCAGCGCATGCGCGTCAATCTGAGGCCCTTGGAAAGTATGCCTGCCAGCAACAAACCAAATAACATTCACAATCACAAGAACACCGGTCAGTACCACCGAGTTATAGTTCATAGACTGCAGCGTGACAGGTAGGTGCGGGGGCATGCAGTTCAAGGCAATTTGGAAAAATAGCCAGATCACCGAGAAGACATTGCAGATATAACCGAACCATGAGAGGTCCAAATATCGCTTGGGAAGGTATGACCGACCTCGTAAGAGAAGCAGCCCTTGGGGGATGATGTATGTCAAGTTAAGAAAGAGCACGGCGGCATTAATGATCGAGTTGAATGCCGTGGTAGATGCGAGATAGAGAAGGCCGTAGATGGAGCAGAACCCGAAGGAAGCAAGCGTAGTGCGCACGGGGAAGTCAAGTCTCGGGCTGATTTTGGTAAAATATTCTGGAAAAGGTGTGCCGCCCTAGGGAGACGATCAGCACTTGTTGGTTCGAAACTGTGCTCGTATCCATGCTGCATGTACTTACATCGCGAGCCAGTGCCCAGGCAATCCGACCAGAGGTCACCCACTGCGGTGGGATACATGCTTCCCTGAATTAGCTCTCGATCAAAGTATACTGAGGGGAATCGGTAGCATCTCATACAAACATAAATTGCCCAAAGCAAAATGAGTAGACCGAGGGTGGCGTTTCGACTTCCAGTCCTATTGATGAAGGTCAGAGCGCCCGCTAAAAAAGACCCAGTAGCAGACTGACACTTGATACACCAATTCGAGACTGGGGAGTGAAGAGTCTCGGATGGCTTCATAATCATGGGCAAAGTACAGAAGGACCACAATCATCGTAAGACTGGTTACGATACCGATGACTTCTGTCATAATCATGATTTGCGGGACACGTCGACCTGGTCGTGGTATCTCCTCAGAGATGTGTATGGCTGTCAAAGTTAACAATAGGCTCGGTACCACATCGGTCAAAGTTGCTGTTCTTACCGCCGTCTGCGGAAGCAAATGCATACATGGCATTGCTGATAGCAAGCAACCAGGCCGCACCACTGTTCCATCCGCTATTTGCCTGATTGGATGCAACTGCAAATGACTTACCCTGTACGTGGTCGTGCATTGCTAGAGCGGTGATGAGATAAACAAGGTACCCGGCCAAGGTTAGAGAGAGCGTCAACTGCGTCACCCATGACACCTTTGTCGGTGAGACAAACAGCGGGATTACTGGTGAGATCTTAGCATGACACAATCTGAGAAAGAAGTAACAGGACTTACAGGTCGAAACTGCGATTGCAAGGAAGATCAAGTAAGTACGCCATTGAGTTGCCTCATAACCCGGGATATAGTAAGACACTATTCCCTGGAGGAAAATCGCGCCCAGTGAGATACCTGAGCATCTGAAGGAGGATCAGTACAGCTCACAATACTGGAAGGCAAGCATCATACGTCGCCGACCACCAGGCTAACACTGAGAGCCAGCCCACGATGTAAGCGTTATACTTTCGGGTACTCTTCGAACTGAGAATGTAACAGAAGTGGTATTGACCTCCGCTAGACTGTTATAGAGTTAGCAATAGCTCGATACAAGCTTAAGTTTTCTCCTTACGGGAAATGCTGAGGCCAATTCAGCAAGTCCCAGTGTGATGACAAGCTGAATCGCCCACCCAAGCACTAGGCAAACGATACAGCCTAGCACACCGACATAGCTCAGGTTTTGCCCAAAATTGCTCTAGTCCATCGAGGTATAGTGTCAGCAGAATCACCGTTCGGAGTACCCGAAAGTACGCACAAGATAACCGATCCATGAGTTGGTGATCGAAAACCCCAGGCCTAATGCAGAGATCCAGTTGAACTGCCTGGGCATGACTGCCTCATGGCCATTTGCTCGGAGGACTGCATCATCTTCATCTTCAAGTAATGTTTCTTCCACTGTGCCGTCTGTCACGTCTGCTGGCAACTGTTTGCCATTCGGGGCTTTCTCCACTGTTCTGTTCATTTCCATAGTCTGGGCAGCTAGCAAGCTTAAGATAGTGATGTGATGGTGGGCAAGAAGTCTTGAGTATCCCTCCGATGAGGGATACTTGGGCGCTTATATCCCATCTCTTTCCTCTGACCCTTGCTTGGACAACAAAGAGAGAAGGCTAAGCAATCACACAGTCAATGCTCCTTCCTCGTGAGATCTTAATTGACACAGGTGTGGTTCTTCTCAAGGGAGTTAGGTAAGATTAGCTAAATAATGGAATTCGCCTTCCCGTCCACCGGAATGTTCAGGATAAGGTTGCACAGGCGCTTGGTAGGCGGATTCGACAGCCACGGGTAGGCCAATCAAAACCAGCAATATCCACACTGAGAACGATACATTTCAGAGGCAAGGGAGTCGAGAATATAGCAGTCCGGGCTGATCACGTCGACTAATTTGCGATGCTGTTGGTTTTGTTCCGTAAAGCGGCTCGAGCGCCAGCAAGGAGTGATTTTGACCACTTGAATAAATCAATGTTTCCTAGTAGAGCCATGCATATCCATAAAGCCACTTTTTCGCGTGTGCTGCTAGATGCATTGTGGCGGGGGGTGGTTCGAAAGGTACCAGTAAGATACTGGATCCTAACTGGACCGATTGTGTGTGATTCTGTCAAGCCATGGAAGGGAAGCGAGCAGCCTCTGGAAAAAGAACACTGTGATTCTATGAAGCAGGTCTTGGGCTGCGAAGGAGTCTGTCTTGGCAATGTATTGCCAGTGATAGCCTGGTCCTAACAAGGAGTCAGTTCGGGTCACTTAGTCCTTACTAGAGAACGGTACTTTTGCATCACATATCTGATTTCTCTCTTTCCCTCGGGGTCTATCACCTGGTATTTCTCACTTTTGACCATATTTGACTCAACTGGTTGCCTTCGGAGCAAGGGAAGCTCTTCGTCCTTTTCCAGCTCATGCAGTATGTAAACCATCATCGTTATCGGCCTCGAGACTTGCCACCTTTGACAGGGAAAAGTCTTGGGGATACTCCCTATAACCCTGCCTTCAGCTTGTGCTTGGTCGAGTTCCGATCAGCCGATACTACCTTCTGACCTCACGGGTGTTCATCTGGATTGCCATGAGGTCGTGCAAGGATTGACTGGGTGCAGGCATTGAGAATCGGACTGTTGGGCAGAAAAAGCACATCTTGAGATATGAGCTCAGGAGAATGACATCAGACAGAAGGCAGAGATGGAATGGAAGGCTTGAAGAAGCATACACGACATGTGTTGTGCGCTTAGCCATCCTACTTGAAAATGGCAGGGTCAGACAATGACTATGGTACAAGATGATTGTGAGAATCGACTTGGAACTTGACGTTTGAATTAATGAATTGATGAAGCTGATCTGCCTTACTCAAACAGGAAGGAAGGTGGGGTTTAGCGCTTGGGCTGTTTGTTGACGCCAGTCTTTCGGCATTGAAAGTCACTTTATGCTCAGGAACCTTCAGGCAGGGTACTTGCATTTCCGGGGCTACTTAGCACCCACTGCAGGAATCTAGCTTACTTCGGTTCGAACTTTGATTCTACTATCGTCAACTAAGAACTTCACGTCGAGTACACCCGCACAGTCAAACCAAGTCAAGCCTCCCAGGTACAGTATCATGCTGGTACCATGTTTTCTCGGCCAAAAAACCTTCAATGTTGTACAGCGACATGAATATTGCCTAACTCTCAGCTACCATTGAGGATGCCTTGACCATTTAGGCTGCGGGAAATGATGACACCTTTATGCGACTTAGGAAAGACACCCCGTTCGCACCAGTTCACTTTCTAGCAGCGGAAGCATCGCCTTGTTGAGCTTGAAATGGCGAGCGATGGTGCCTGGAGTAATACTTCTTTGCTGCTCTATGCAGACACCTTACACCTTGAGAGCTTAGCTCCGCTCGATGACCACAGACCTGTATATCACCAGCCCGGCGCTCTCAACAACATGGGTTCAGCTACCTTGGCGGATTGACAACAAATTGGAAATCCCACTCGTGCGATAATGTCATTAGCGTTGATTAGACCATTGAAGAGACGGGCTGTTATCAACTAGTGTCAGACCCAGCTCAGCGCTAGGAGGCGCGTGGTAGACCAGAAGAGTAAGTCGAGCCCGCCACGCTTCCTTGGGCATTGACCGGTATTGACTTAACCGAGGCACTAACTTAAACAGCGACTGTCAGATGCCCCGTGAGGGTCCAGTCTCGCATCAACAACCTACATCACGACCGTTGAAGCTGCTCACCGATGCTCGAAATGGCGGCACCCAGTCTACTACATGAATCAAAGGGTCTTTTCGCCTGAACGCTTGAATGAATACGAAGGGACACAGTCGATGGTGTGAGGATTGAAGACTGTTGAAGTGATTTCCTGCGGGCGGTCATGACACTGTTTATCGGCCGCCCGACCGCATTTCACCATCTCCACACTACGCACATCTCACAGCGTAACACGGCCATCATGAGGGTTGGAAAGCATAAAACATCGAGCCGCTTCGGAACGAATGCGGGGGTTTCTGCAATGCAACTTCTACCCAATCGAGATGATTTTCTTCGGCTGTCATGGCTCGGTGCTACAACTCCTAACATGAGAAGTGGCTTCTAGCCGACCTGGAGCCACTCAGCGGTCACGGATTAATGAATCTTAGCAGTCTCGGCATTTCTTAGGGGCGGGGACAGTCGTATCGAGCATACTCGCCTCCACGTTGTTATAAAAATCTGCGGCTCTTCCCAAGTATCCTTTTTACTTTTGAGCTATTTGACTTTTTGGTATTCAGTAGTCATTACGTGCTGGACGTCCAAAAAATGGCAACCCTGGCAGCGTTGGGCTGCGGTATCATTCTTTATTTCGTATTGAGGAGTATATACAGGCTATACTTCCATCCCTTGCGCAAGATTCCTGGTCCCAAGCTCGCCGCGATCACTCATGCCTACGAGTTCTATTACAATGTGATCAAAGGGGGCCTATTCATCTGGGAGATTGAGAGGATGCATGAAGTATATGGTTGGTGGTCTCGAACCCCCTAGCGGGTGGTACCCTTTCTTAGAGGCGGATTTTGCTAACTGAGTCAGGTCCTATCGTTCGTATCAGTCCAAGAACAGTGCATATCAGAGATCCAGAATACTATGAAGAGATCTACGCATCCAGAGCTCGTAAGCGCGAGAAGGATCCAATCACAGTCGCTCGCTTCGGACTGGAGGGCTCTGGGTTCTCCAGTATCACAGATGATGATCATCGCCCACGCCGTGCGCCTTTGGATAAGTTCTTCTCGAAGCAGGCGATATCCAACATCGAGTACTTGATCCACGAGAGTCTTGATAAACTCGTACATTCTCTGCGCGACGCCTACCATTCACACAAAGTAGTCCATTTGGATGCTGGATTTGCCGCCTTGACCGCCGATGTGATCCATGTATATGCATTTGGATTCAACCCAGGCAATCTGGATCAAGAAGGCTTCAATGCTAATGTGCGGGATGGAATTAACGCACTATTCCAAATGGGACATCTAACCTACTTCTTCCCATGGATACAAACCCTCATCGACGCGCTGCCGCTGAACGTGCTGCGCCAAGTGAGCGCACCCGCATACGCATTGGCTCGCCAGAAGAAGGACCTCTATGAGTGTGGCCTGGCAGCATTGAAAGCTGGTCATACAACCTCCGGGGCCGAAAAACCGACACTCATCGAAGCTATTGCAGGGCCCAAGATGCCGGAACATCTCAGAACACCGCAGCGACTAATGAATGATGGCTTTGCACTGACCATTGGAGGGACGGAGACCACTGCAAGATCCCTTGCTGTCGGGATGTATCATCTGATTGACAGGCCCGAGATCTTGAGCAAACTGCGAGAGGAGCTTGGGCAGGTGATGCCCACGCCGGATTCCCGCCCTACGTGGAACGAGCTGGAAAAACTCCCTTACATGGTAAGCATCACATTCCTCGGGATGGGCGTTGCTTATTCGAGAGATTTCATTTTGACATTCATCTAGGCTGGAGTGGTCAACGAGACCTTGCGCCTCTCCACGGGAATCGCTAGTTTCTCGCCCCGAGTCGTGCCCACGGAGGTCTTGCAATATAAAGGCCACACGATTCCACCAGGAGTAAGTTGAGCAACGAACGTATAGGCAGGGAAATCGCATACTGACAAAGGCCACAATCTAGACCCCTATTGGTCAGACGCACTACTTCATTCTCATGGATCCCAACATCTTTCCTGACCCGCACGCCTTTGAGCCGGAACGCTGGATTCGGGCCGCTGCGGCTGGAAATCGTCTAGACCGCTATCTAGTGAACTTCTCGAAAGGAAGTCGGATGTGCGTGGGTTTGAAGTGAGTTTGCCACATTTGGCTTTTTTGTTACTTTTCTAATGTTCGGACAGTTTGGCCTACGCGGAGCTCTACCTTGTCATCGCAGCGCTTGTTCGGCGGTTCGAGATGGAGCTGTACGAGACGCCCCGAAGCACCATTGAACTCAAGCGCGATTTCGGGACGCCGTACCCTGAGGAGGGTCACTTGAAGGTACAGGTGATGGTGACTGGCCTTATCACTGAATAAGTCTGGGCACACCTATCTCTATTCATGTTCCTAGATCCTTCTTTACTATGTATGAACAACGTATTGCGTTTATGTGCCAATGCTCCGACTCTGCGATTACGTTTCACGAAGAGAGAGCTCATTGCCGATAATCATCACTGAATTCAATTCCTCGTTATACATGTAATTCGCATACATTATCTCATTGAAATACCCATACTTCCTGTCCAATAAGATCACTCAGAGGGCACAGATAGGTTCTGCTGCAGCTCCTTGCGTTGTACAGCGCCGAAGCGAAGGTTGCCGACATCGAAGACCTAAGACATTAGTTAGTCCACGATGCATCAGGTTGAATATAGGCATCCAAATGTTAAGGGAACTTACGGCATAGATACCCTTCAAGAAGGTGTCTCCTAGAATGTCAAAGGTCATATCACCACGGCTCTGGATGCCACCATAGACATATCCAGTCTTGGCTTCGGCGAACCCAAGATCCTCCTTCTGCACGACGAACTGCTTGTCGCCGACCGCAAACGAAACAACGGGGAGGTTGTCCTCTGTGGTATCGGAGGGATAGATGTAACCCTGGGTCTCATTGTCATAGTACGCGCCCGGGATAGCATCGTAAATAGCCTGGCAGGTTTCATCGTCCACCAGCGCCAGCGTCGTGCCAGTGTCAGCGATCGCCTTGTTTCCAGAGCGCGTGATCGTCTTCCCATTGACCGTGGCGGAAGCAGACTCAAACATCCAGAACCCCTCGCTATTGTCGATAGACGTGTAGGAGATCTCCTGTCCGGACGACTGCACGGTGGCATCGTCGATGAAACCAAAGGTATAGAAAGACTCGCCCTTGTCAGGCTCGTTGGCATCCCGCCACGAGCCCAGCTTGGCCGTGAACAGAGCAGACGAGTTCGGAATGTCATCCTGGGCGATCATGTTCTCGACAGGCGTCTTGACGGCCTTGGGCTGGACGGTGTTGATGCTGCCAAACGCCAACCCCAGCAGCCCGTCACCAGCACCCTGGGCAAACTCGGTCGACATCGTCTCGGCCAGCTCGATAGCTTGGTTCTTGATGGTGATGCCGCCGATATTCACGTTGTCGGTGCCGACCGTTCCCGACGCAGAGGAGCCGTCGCCGTACGAGATCTGCCACGTGTAGCCATTCTCCTCTTTGAAAGTGCTCGACTTGGACGGGTCAAAGACATTGTGGCTCTTTCCGTACTCAGAGATGGTGGCAGATGGGAGCTTAGTGGACCAGACCTATTGGGTTCTCTTTAGCGATGCTGGCTCCTCCGGACACACAAGGGGATTGTTTATTGTGGGAGAGCAATGGATCTGGTGCTTGACTTACCCACAGGTCCGCTGAGCCGGTGTCGAAGTCCAGACTCACGGTCTGGCCCGGGGTACCAATGCTCACTTGAGCCAGATACTCCGAATCGTTCTGAACATCCTCGGCACTAACTTCACCGACCTGGTCAGTGCCCACCGTGCGCTTCTTCAGCGCCCGCCGCACATGTGCCTTGCCACCGATAGGCTTGTCGTGGTACACCCGACCGACCTGGTGGAGGGTGGGAGCGAAGAAGTAAGGGCCTTCTTTGGTTGTATTGAAGCGGTACTTGCGCAAGAGGTGCACATAGGACTTGGTGCCTGACCTCTTGTAGTTCAAGTTGGGGATGAGTCGGATCTTGGTAGCCATGATGGGGGGCAATTGGGTAAGTTAGTATATTTCACAATTGGTATCTAGTTAATATGGGCACAATGGGAAGAAAAATAGTTGACAAGCTGAAAGATTGGGGTGAAGAGGGAGCAGAAGGCGAAAGCGTGAAGGAAGTTCGGGACCACCAGTGGTCTTTATGTATCCTCGAGCTCCTTCTCCGACTCTTCAGTTCTTGCTCCAACTAACCCACCACAACACATCGCCGATTCCCCCTCGCACGTCATGCGTTTAATATATTCCGTTCTTCTCAGCTGGGGCAACGGAATCCGGCTCTTCTTTCTCCTTCCCCTCACTCTCTCTTGTGGCGGGGCGAGCCGAGGCCGGCCTGTATGGGCTAGTAAATTCAGGATAAGTGGATCTGCACGATGACGCGGTATCAGCTGCAGCTGTCAACACAACCCATGCTGAACTGATAAGCTCTGTCAGGGTCACCTTCCAATCCAACCAAAGAGCACTTCGGAATCTGTCGGCTCCATTGTGCAATATCATTATTGTCCAGGGTCCTGCAAGCGAGACCTGTCCTCAGCCCCCAACAGCCCCCTGGTGGTTGGCAGTTCAGCCAGCGGTCGACACGCAGTCTGATGCCATGATCTGCAGAGTGCGGATGCTAAGTTTAGCCAAGCTGGGCTTATCATGGCCCTGGGACTTATCATACGACGACCTTGATTCCTTTGCACCGATCGGCAGATGGCCTTTCCCGCGAGGGTTGACGCGACCGACGGTGTCATAATTTGAATCATACGCCTCGCCTACCATCATTGGCGCAGCTGATTCACACTAGCCGTATCACTAACTGGCCATGAAGCACGATCGTCGCTTCAGGAGACAAGCTCACAGCGCCACTTGCCTCGTCGAGCCCAGTCCGGCGGCTGTTGCCTGTCGCTTCTGATGCCTGTACTCTGCACGATTGGCTCGCTCCTGTGACATTGCCTTGTGAGGGTTGGCGATGGTGGCAGAATAGCCGGTTTTAACGGAATGCAGTGATCCAATCATGCTCTGGTCCTGTGCTGTGGACGTGATGCGATAAATGGCCATCGTTGTTTGGCTTGTGACGAGGCACTTTCGCATTACCTTCTCTTGTGATGGCGAGTGCGAGATAACATCACCACGACCTTACCATCTCAGAACTGAGCGTCCACTCGAAAAGTACAAGCATCATCGGCAAGCTTGTGCTATCTTGGATCCACACCACTTCGGCTGGGTGGGGTGACGGACGGGCCGGGCGATCGATCCAGAAGAACAGGACCTTCGTGTCGAGTCGAGTGATGAAAGCAATTTCGTCGATTTTATCGTCGTATGGTCCGAAGCAGTATATTGACGACCAGATATACAATCTGCTCGCACCCTTCTCGGGGAAGCATCTTACAGTCAACAGATTGCGTTGAAGTGATTTCCCTCTTCTCTTCGACTCGTTAATAGACTACATATGGTCATATGTGATCGTTGGGATGAGCTGGGCTCACTCCCACGCATGTTTTGGCCTTGTGCCCCCAGCCATTAGAAATCCCGCTTTTCATAGAGACTCAAATACAACAGAACAGATAGATACTTAAAGTGCGAATCTCAAAGCTAAAATCTTTCTTACCAGACATGGATCCCACTCAAACCGGCATCAATGCCGGTTCTAAAGCTGCGATGGCTAAATGATTAGCAGAGACCAGTTACACATGTAATATTCCATATTGCGTAAGACTAAACAGCTTTCTAACAAAATAGGTTGTGTAGTGTAATGGTTAGCACCCAGGATTCTGATTCCTGTAATCCCGGTTCGATCCCGGGCACGACCTTTTTGACTTTGACCTTTTGTCTACCGCGGACCGGATACTTGCCTTTATTTTTTTTTTCTTTCTGAAGTGTCTTGAATTTAGTAGTTGTTACTCTTAAAAAAAAAAAAAAAAAACTTTCTTTGATCTTGAAGGCCATGAAATGTTTTATCGCGTGGCCTTGAAGCATGGCCGCGAAACCCCAAGCGTCACATACGTGAGTCTCTCATAGTATTCACAACCCGTTAGCCTTACAAGGCAATCTGCCAACAAACAGTCCTTACTCAAACAACCCAACCGGGATAGCCACAATACATCAGCATAAACCCCCAATTAGTCAGTTCATAGTGCGGGCAGATCAACCGCATATACTTCTGGAGCAAGTAACAAGTAGCAAGTGCGCATCACCATCACCATTACCATCACCATCAATACACCGCATCCCGCACATCGCACATCGCACATCGCACACCGCACACCGCACACCGCACACCGCACACCGCACCGCGCAATGACGGCACCCACCCCCCATTTCACTCATCTACTTCACTTCTCCAACAAAATCCCTCATACCAACCCAACCAATCGAGTCAGACGGAAGAGAGGAGGTTCGACCACAGCCGAACAGGGCAGGCCGCGCATGACACCTCATAAGCCGGCTGCATTCAAGGCACTGCACGCACGCGACACCCCCGGAAAGGGGAGGGGGAGAGGGAGGGGGAGGGGGGAACCTAACCCACCCACGGGGAGGGGAAGTACACGGCAGTACATACAAAGACATATACACACACGCCTATAACTTATACCTTCTATCTTCTGCGTCTTGCTTGCCCTCCTACTTTCTGTAGTTGAGCATGCTTCTCGTGCGTCTACGAGAGAATGGTTTTTCTTATGTGTTGGGTGGTTCGTACTTGTACTGTTGTGAACTGTACCGAGTATAGAGTGCACTGTGCCCGCAACAAAGAAACGGAGAGTCCGAGGACGCAAGTTTGATTGTCCCACCTCCCAGCAATAACAATACTTCTAATACAGTTTGCACGAGCAGCCCTAGGTTCGTGGTTGACCACGGTCTGTCTGGATCTGTCTGGGAATTCTGGAGATTTCGGCTAGCCTCTCTTCTCTCAATCCTCGCAAGAAACCAAGGACCCGATGACTTGACTTTTGAATAACTCAATTCCAAATCGGTTCAATCTGGATATTCTCTCCCTTTCACCCCCGAGTGATTGCTGACTAACAGAAACAGTGCAAGAACGATAAGATCGGAAGGGAATATCAACACAGAAACGGGCAAAACAGGACGAATTGCAGCATGCTCTTGACCTCATGTGCTTACCCAAATTAACGCCGCAGAACACCCGGTGGAATAATGATATAGTTCAACAGCAGATAATGCAATGGTTCCTTCCAAGCAAGCGAGATAAAAAGAGAAGAGAAGAGAAGAAGATAAAGTCCATCCGACAGATCAAGCAGAAGCCCACTCGACAACCTCCAAGGCACACATTACAAGGAAAAGAGTGGAGGGTAGGATCCTGTAGGGTCATGGTTAGTCATTCCTTTTAATTGCTTAAAGGTCAAAGACGCTGGTACGTACCACACCACATAACTTTGGAATAACAGTTTCGACATGGCGCTGACATAGACGTTGTTGATCTGGCAGATCTGTGCCAGTTGCAGGGCCGATGGGGCGCCCGTGAGCAGGAAGCAGACGATAATGAAGATCGGGTCGTCCAGGATGCTGACCGGCACGTACTTGGCCAGCAGCGCGAGGATGGGTGCCATGATGAGGGTGGGCAGCACCATACGCGCCACCAATGAAGCGATGATCAGCTTTTTCTCCTCCCTCGGGTGGTCGACGTCATCGAGAGCCTCCTTGGGCAACGTGTTACGCTCAAGATTCGCACCCAACACCACTAAGATTAAAGGTACGGCAACTTGGCCGTTCTGGCTGATAGCTCGCGTCACAGAGTTGCGGACGAAGGTTCCCTCATCGAAGAACAGGCTTTGCAGCGAGGGAACGGACGCCACTATGATGGAGATGAGCATAGCCCACAAGGGTGGGTTCATGAAGTCCCAGAGTCCGTGGACGAATTTCCGGGCACCGTTGGAACCAACTTTCAGCGTCTTTTGCACACCTACAGGTAGTCGCCGAAAGACTGCGCCGGTTGCCTTGTACCAGACGCCTGCAATTCGACCACGAACCCGGTTGGCCGACCTCTTGATGTGTGGGACCACTCCGGGCTGGTTTTCTTCGGCCTGGGCTGCCACCTCCACATTCGGGAAACACATGATATCGCCGGTAGTGCTCTGGCGGGGGAGGAACGGCCCCTGAGGAGGGGGTCCGAGTACGGCAGGGTCGTGGGAGTCCTGTCCACCGGCGCCATGAGACGGCAGCTTCGTGTAGGGATAGTCCCGCACGCTCACGGGCGTCTCCTGGCCCGAAGTGAATGCATCGTCGTCGACGCTCCCCGAGGACTCCAACACATCGTCCGGCTCGCGAGTCCTCACTAGAGGCTCATCGGGATCAATTTGTTCAGGGTTGTCTGTGTATCGTTCCTGACCCTGTCCGATAAGATTGGCGCCCTGCTCCCGTTCGCCTTCTTCCAAGAACCGTTCTTTGGGAGCAAGCAAGACGTGGTAGCCCCAGCTCCAGCGTACCAGTTGGCCCAGCTGCTGGAAAATCAATAGATAAAGAATACCACGCGCCGCCACTTCGTCATCGTTGTCGTTTGGTATACGGTCCCAGTGAAGGCCCTGCAGAGTCTGGGAGAGGGACATGACGAGAGATATGGGAAGCGAATTAGAGTTTCCGAAGACCTGCAGCAACCGGGACTGTCAACACTACCCTTAACGAAAAAAAATTGAGCTTAGCTTAGGTCGTCTTTGGCACTTACCGCCATGGCCGCAACAAAGTTGGACGGCCGTTTCTTGAGCCGCAAACATCGTGAGACAACAAAAGCGCACGAGTACGACACGATTGTTTGGACGACGAAGATGGCTGGGATGATGGCGAGGTCGGTCAGCTTCTCTGCTGTGAGCTGGGATCCGAGCTTCGTGAAAACTACAGGCAAGCACAAGTCAGCAGCGACCCAAGGCACTGTGATAATGTATTATGTTTCCGACATACTCAGACACGGTGTAAACAGCGTGACATTTAGGTTTGCGACCAATTTCTGAGCATCGGCATCAAACAGACCCTGCTTGGCAGCGAAGTACCCCGGGAGACTGACACAGACTACTTCGAGGACGGCTTCGAAGACGAGCAGCACGAGGTGGAAGAAGGATGGGTGATTCGAATGGGGAGCGCCACTTGGGAAGATGACGGAGCCCAGTCCCGGTTGGGACTGGGTCATGATTTGAGGCGACAGAGGCGAGTGAGCATTCTGGAGGGACCTGGGAGAGGTAAAAATGGCCATCGACGGGCGGGCGAGCGGACGATCGATAGGGTGAGACCGATTTGACTGTAACGCAGAAAGTGAAGGTATGAAAGGGGGATGGTAGACTTGGGGTCTTGGAGACGAGGTAGAGAGAAGGGGAGGAAGTTTTGGGGAAGTAGGGTGTGTTCCAATGGTAAGTGAGGGCGATGACGCGGACCAGACTGGTCGATGATGAGATTCTTTGAGATAACGGAGAAGGCGGTGGACGAATGAGAGCTCAATTAAGGTTGGAGCTGCTTTGGGTTTAGAGCCTGCTTGGTGTGTTTGGTGTGTTTGGTGTCAATGATCTTCGCTGATCGGATTCAATAATTAAGGTACGGTAGTCAAGGTACTGTACTCAGTACTTTAGTACTTGTGATTGATGTACAGGAGATGAGAATGATCCTATTGCAGCGCCTACTCAGCACCCCTAAGTCTTACAATAACCGCATAGGTCGAATCAAGAATGAACGAACCCTTTCAAGCTGAAGGAACGGTCGGAGGGCCTTTTGCAGCTGGTTTCGGGTAACGCCAGGGCGTACGGTGGCCTCCGATAGGCGGAGTCAAGGGGGGCGCGGTCCATCGCGCCCAGCCATGCCAAGGCAGCCTGGTTTCCAGCTCTAGACTGGCAAAAATAGCGTGGACTAAGGACTTAGTTATACTAAGTACTATTTTACTACAGCACTTGTGTCTGGTCGAGAACCTCTGATACCTATTTCTTATACATACACTAGTACTTGCTCGCTTAATCCTCGGGTGTCTCTTCTTGACAGCCTCCTACCCACCAAATGTGATCCAACCAAGTTGCTTGGCAGGGTGATACGGAACCATGGAGGGTGAAATCATAGCAACTACTCTTGGCGGACAGAGGCAGAGATAGCCTCCAGCAAGGGTGGGTGAAACGTGTCCCTTGGCTACACTCACTGACTCCAGATGTAGAATTCAGTACATAGTGCAGTTGATACGGAATGCGAGGGAAATGGAAGGGGGGAAGAAACAGACTGATAGTATCATAATGATGAAACCCTCCCCCGCCGTGGTTATGTCATGATCAGCAGCCAATGACAGGCACTTCGATGCATGGCAACATCACCCGATCAAAATCCCTTCCATGTGAAACCCAAAAGGTCATAGTGTGTTGTCTCAAGGCTTCAAAAATGCAGATAGGTAGATAGATCACTGCATGTTTATCGGTTGTGGTCTTGTTCCCACTCATCGTTCAACTGCTCTAAATGACTCTCCGTCCCGACGATCGACCTCGCTAGTTGCTTGCATCAGCCGTCGGTTATTAAACGAACCTGCTTAAACTCTACAGTAGTTCAGAATATCCTGTTCTTTTAGTTCGTACTTTTGACAATGTCTGCTACAGCGCCTTCCTTTGCATGGGAGGATGTAGTATGATGCGCAAGAAAAGAAAAAAAGAAAAAGAAAAACCCTCGGAAGAGGGGATGGGGATACTTCCGCACCAGCTTCCTCCATGTCTCGGTGGATTGCAAACGATAGTCATAGCAGCCGCTGCTATAGGGCGGCCGCCAGACCAACCCCAGCAGCCCCAGCAGGGTCCGTTTGGCACCTCGGGGCAGGGCAGGCCCAGTGTTACCCGCTGGGAATGGACTGGTAGTCTCCCCAATTGGGCTGCCGTGAAGATGCAGGATGGCCAACTGCCCGGTCTTTTCTGCTCTGTCGCATTGAGGACCGAATTGGTGATCGATAAGAAAACTGCCATCGGGCATGCCATCCTGAAAGTACCAGGATTACAAGAGATAACTAGAGTAGGATCATGGGTGACTGGCGACCACAGCCACAAGGCGGGTTGATAGCCAAGCCTGGGGAATCTGATGAGTTAAGTTAGTGTTGATGACTACTCAGATAAGGCAAGCCGGGTAGATTATAGTTAGGTATGATGATTGACTGTGGTGGCCGAATCTCCTAATCCTGACAGCCAAAGCGGACAATCATGGTACTCATATGAGTAGTCTATGGGCCGCGTTCCCACTAAGATCCAATTTGTCTCTGACAGAATGGACGGACCACGCGGCCTCCAAGGCAGACCCGGTAGTTGGGACGAGGATCTTATAGGGTACTTGGCACCCACCGATGATGTCGGCCCTCCCCGTTGAATGTCATTCCTCGCCCTGGTATCACGATTCGGAGCTAGCCTTTCTATCGTGCTCCTTCCATTGGTCCCCAGCGATTGCAGCAGTGGGGAGCAACCGGCCTCGGGGCTCAGTGCTCTTACCTCGCCAAAGCAGGGAAATTGGCAGTCAGAAAAAGGAGCAGTACGGCGCGACCTCGTTCGTTGGTTCTCCGGGCCAGGTTACACTGGTTGACCAACGAGCGGTTCCAATAGTGACCCTCGCCAGCAGCGACTTTTTCAGGCTTTTTTTGCGCCTCGGCAGCGCGTCCGGTAGGTAGGGCACCACATCCGCTGATCCACCGTATGGCCTTTTTACTTTGATGTCCCTGAGGTAGAGAGTATCATACTCGGTATCTTCGCAAATCACCACCCAGTCTATCTATTTCCGAATGCCGACAAACAGTGATCCATCGGTTGATGAGGGGTGGCAATTTTCAGGCAGAAATGACTTTTTGGATCGCCCCAAATGGAGGACCATAGATACTCATAGTCTGCGTGCGGCCGGAGTTCGGTGTGGGGGGTGGCGGGGGGGAATTGGGGGGGATGAAGGGAAAGTACGCGGAGAGTTTGAGAGAGAGGTAAGGTGGGAAGGGCAGCAGCATTTTGAAGCGAGTGGGATAGACAATGAGCATTGAAAGAGGATCTTTGTGAAGAAGGGAAGTGGTGGTAAGAGCTAATGATGATGATGGTGGTGGTGCTGGTGGTGGTGTCAGTGATAATGATGAAAGGAACTCAAGCAAGGCATTTCACTCAATCGAGCCTAGTATCAGTTGATTAAAGTGAAATGTGCCTGAGGGGCACGTGTAATTGGCGGTCGGAGGGGACGAGGGAAGCCTGAGGCGCTTTTCATCACAAGATGAACAGGGAGAGAATCCAGTTTTTCGTCGACATGTACTGTATGATGAGTATGTATCTCTTCCATTATTAGTCGATTTTAATATTATCATGAATTTTCTTTTCCTCTGTACAATTAATTAGGGTACCTTATGACTGATCATCAAGTATCAATGCAAATCAACGCAATTCCACCGAACCTATTCATTGATAACTACCATCATATACCATGCCATATTAAGATTCAGCTTCCGTCCTGACCCAACCTCGTCGTTTGCTTGCTTGCTCGCTTGCTGGATTGGTTCTTCTTGCTTGATTGCTTGATTGCTTTTCTGGATTTCATTTTGACTTTATGGGCGGCTGCCTGCTTGCTTTAAATAACTGCGTGGTTTTATTGCATTGCATTATAATTATCGTTATTATAATCGTTGCTATCATATCCGATCCCTCCAGTTCCACTACGACAGCGGCGCGGCGGCGGGCGGACGACGGGCTATTATATTAACGGTTCATTAGCTCATGACCAGTTCCAGTTCTTGCTACTCTTGCTCTGGTCCCCCCCAATCTCCGTCGTCTGTCTCCATCCATCATCTTCCCTTTCTTTCTACTCCCTCTTCACTCTTCACTCTTCCTTTCCCTCTTTCGCTTTCACCCTCTAGACTCGGATTCTCGACCACTCTCGCTCCTCCTCCTCTCCTCCTCTCCTCCTCCTCCCCTCCTCCCCTCTTTCCTCTCCACCGTCGGTGCCTTGTCCTTGATTCTCGACTCCAGCGCCCCTCAATTCACCCCACCACCAGCCAACAAACGTGCTCAACTCCTTCCTCTCTTCCAACTTCACCTCTTCCTCTGGTCTCGGTCTCTCTTGGCTTCTTCCCTTTTCTGCAGTTTACCATTTCTCTTAAGATTGGGACGTTCTTCCTCCCCCACTACAATTCGTCTCTATTCGAGGCTCTGCCTGCCGTCTGCTCTTACCGGATCGATATAGACGATTCTCCCTCGGGAATGGCCTGAGGTGTGCCCCGCGTCGACGAAATCCTGCCTTGTTTTCTTGCTCTCAGATCCGCTTCGGTAGCTCGCTTCTGCACACCCGCTGCAAGAAAAAAAGAAACTTGCACTTTTGAAAACGATCGAGGCCAATCGAAGTCGCAATTGACTTCGACACCTTATTTCCCGATCGTTCCGACTTTGCCTCCCCCGCCCTCCCGTTCAATCCAAGATACCCCGACTCTCCCGAGTCCGCGATCTCACACGGTGTTGGCTACCGGCCTTCAACTAGCCAAGCGCGCGCCTCTGGATCTCACAACACGCATTCCTCGTGCACCGATTATATCTCATGGACACTGAACGAGAGCATCTGGCTGAGATCTCGACTGCAAAGCCCGTCATGTCAGACATTGATAATAGGTCCGACACCACGGACGACGACCTCTCTCCGTCTCTTGCCACTGCGCAGTCATATGCTTCAGTACCATCTTTGCGACCGACTATGGACAAACCCACAATCAATCCCTCTTCGACGCATTTGGGTCAGATCAATGCAGCTCGACGAGGAGTCGGCACCGTCCCTCGTCCCCAAGCTTCGATGAGTGGCGCACAGCCGGGTGGATTGAATCAGGACATCTTGGCCAAAATGAAAGCGTTCTCTTTATCTCGACAAGGAGCGCCGCCGAGTCTGACACATGCTAATACAACTAGCTTCGTGCCTAAGGCCTCTTCACCATCCACGTCTAGCGCTAGCCCCGTTTCATCTCCGCCTTCCGCCGCGAACGGATCTCTCGGTGGTGCTTTCGCAGGCCGCTTGCCTCCCGGGGCAGTCCGGCCAGGCACCAAGAATTGGGTTTCATCTCCCTCTGTCCCTCATGGCTCGCCTACAAACTCCCCGAAACCCGGCGGCTTGGCAGCGAAACGCATGAAGCCCGGCCTCAAGCTCTCTGACGCAACTGGCTCAAACAGCCCTGCCCCAGGTGGGCAGTCCAACGGTGAATCTGGAAAGCAGGAGACAGCGTTCAGCAGGTACTCTGAATTCATCGACACGAAAGCAGGAACGCTCAATTTCAAGAACAAAGCAATCCTCCACGGCGGTGGAATCGAATTCTCCTCGGGTCAAAGTTTCAGCATATCATTAGACGAGGTGGACCGCTTGGATGAACTGGGCAAGGGTAATTATGGTACTGTTTATAAGGTCCGACATAGTCGGCCGCACATGCGCAAGCCCGGTTTGGGGTTGCGCGGAATTGTCAGTCGCCCGACGGAGCAGAATGGGGCAGGGAATTCGCAGGATTCGCTCTCTGGTGTTGTCATGGCGATGAAAGAAATTCGTCTAGAGCTCGACGAGAGCAAGTTCGCGCAAATCATCATGGAGTTGGACATTCTGCATCGGTGTGTCTCGCCGTTCATTATCGACTTCTACGGCGCCTTCTTCCAGGAAGGAGCGGTATACATCTGCGTCGAGTACATGGATGGTGGCTCAATCGACAAGATCTACAAGGAGGGTATCCCGGAGAATATCCTTCGGAAGGTCGCGTTGTCCACAGTCATGGGTCTGAGAACGCTCAAGGAAGACCACAACATCATTCATCGCGATGTCAAGCCCACGAATATCCTGATCAATTCGCGTGGACAGATTAAGATCTGTGACTTTGGCGTGAGCGGCAATCTTGTCGCCAGTATTGCCAAGACGAATATTGGATGCCAGAGTTATATGGCGCCCGAGCGTATCGCTGGCGGTGGCGTTCAACAGTCTGGTTCTGGTGGTGGAACTTATAGTGTTCAGAGCGATGTGTGGAGCTTGGGTCTGTCCATTATTGAGTGTGCCATCGGCCGCTACCCTTACCCACCAGAGACCTTCAACAACATCTTCAGTCAACTACACGTGAGTACTCATAACCTCCCACATAGTGATACCTCGGGATTTGGCAGTTCTAACAGGTGATCTTCAGGCGATTGTCCATGGAGATGCTCCCACCCTTCCCGAAACCGGATACTCGGAAGAAGCGCACGCCTTTGTCCGCGCCTGCTTGGATAAGAATCCCAATAACCGCCCCTCTTATAATATGCTTCTTCGACACCCCTGGCTATCCTCGCTCATGCAACCTCCGGGCGAATCGGATGGAGCGAATGAAGAGGCCACACCACTCGTCAATGGCTCTGGACCTGGGGGTTCACCTTCAACTGAGGACCCAGAAGTGGCCGAATGGGTCAAGGAGAGGCTCGAGCGTCGTGAGAAGGGGCTTCTTCTTGAAGCAGATAAGCCGGCACTTCATGCAGTGGCTCTCGATGCAGTTCCGGGCAGCCCCTTGTTGGATGATGCTTCGGCGATGTATAACCAGCGCTGATGGGTTACCGTTCTTCTTCTGTCACCAATCAACTGATACCATTGCTTCCTGGCTGCCCAATTACCTCCATCAATCTCAACCTGTCACTTCATGAGTTGACACGAACGGGTGACACTGCTGGCGCTGGCGCCGTCTAGCCGGGGCTGTCTTCCATCGGAGCATACACTACCCCTCCTTGCACCCTTGGGCCCCTGGTGTACTCGAAGGTGGCCCTGTTATCCATTCTCGTGAACGAGCGGGACATGTGTTACTTCGGATGCTGTTTTATGCTTGCTTTTGGGCATTGATGTATAACGAATGTACAGACGTAATATGTTAGCTAGATTCTCCACGATGTACAAGCACAGGCACGGCCGTGTCGAGATAAATGAAATGCTATACGCTGCTGGATTTTATAGGAATTCTTCGCCCGCTTCGAGTGCTTCCGAGAGGTAATATGTCTTTTACTGCTCGCTCAAGGTAGCTACTAAATGCTGCTCAGTGGTCCATGCTCTGGGAAAGCAACAAATGAGAAAAAAATTGGCAATAAGTTGACAATTCTGCTGTGGCTCGTTCACACTGGGGTATAAGGAAAGATTTAGCACATCCAAACAATTGGGGTTGTGTAGTGTAATGGTTAGCACCCAGGATTCTGATTCCTGTAATCCCGGTTCGATCCCGGGCACGACCTTTTTGACCTCTTCCCATCATTTTCAATGATGGACGTGCTTGTGATGATGAGTGTTGTTGGCTTTTTCCTTCCCTTGTTCTTTTTACTATTTTTGTCTCCCAGTAGTGTGTCTTTTTTAAGGTTCGGGGAGGTGCGAGTTCATCCGTGGACTCGCCGTTGAATCCTGGTGTCATCATGAATCACACCAGAGGATCAGACAACACTTCGACCAGGAGATCGACATATTTCAAGAAAGCGCGAACAAGCAGGCCAACATCACAAGCAAGTGTATCCTCCTCGTTTCAGCCTGCTCTATGAATGAATCCCACCTTTTTGTCCTCCCTCACTCAACACAACCCTATCTATACATACCTATATCAACTCCCCCCCTCCTCTACTCTATATAGATCAGACAACTTCCACCTCCCCCCCGGGCGAAGTCCAGGTCTAAACCCAAGTATATACACACCCCGCAACCCCCTCCCAAGAACTCTACCCCAGAACTGTTCCCACAAACTCCTCCAACCCATCAATCACCACCTCCGGCCCCGCCGCCTCACACTCCGCCGCATCCCCCTGCCCAAACCGACACCAACAAACCGGACACCCGAGATTCCTCGCAAACCGAATATCCGTAATCGTATCGCCCACCATCAGCACCCGCCGCATATCCACCCCGCCATCCCTCTCCAACCACTCCGGACTTCCACCACCACCACCACCACCACCACCCCGCACCGCGAAATACTCCTTCAACCGCGGCACCAACCCCTCCGCAAACCCGGCGGGATCGGGCTTCCGCTTCCCGCCGGGAAACGCCCCGTCCCCGATGACCAGCGCCTCCGGGATGAAGGCCAGGAACCCGTCGCGCTGCAGCGCGGCCCGGAGAGCGCTCACGGCCTTGTTGCTGACGATGGCCACGGGGATGCGGTGGGTCTGCGTGAGGGTGCGGACGAGGTCGTACGCGGCCGGGTAGGGTTTTGTAAGCGAGTGGCCGTGTTCGGCGTAGAGGGCGCGGTAGGTCGTTATCCAGGTGGCCTCGTCGAATGCTTCCAGGGTGGTGGGGTCGAGGAGGGCGCGGAAGGTGACTTCGGGGCTGTGGCCTTGGGCGATGAGGTTGGTCAGCTGCGTGGTCGGGAGCGGGTGGTCCGGCAGGAAGTGGTGGAAGGTGCGTTGCATGGAGGTGTAGATGGCTTCGTGGGAGTCGTAGATGGTGCCGTCGAAGTCGAGGATTATGAGGTCGTATTTTTGCGGCATGATGGTGGGTTCGGAGGGGTTGGGGGTGGTGAGGTTTGCAGGGTTGGGGATCTATGCTGTAGGGTGGGAACAGTCTTGAGGTCGCTGTATTTGTGCTGTAGATCTTTCTGTATTTATCGTGTTTTCTAGACAAGGGGGAAGAAGTATCTAAGGTGATACAAGTGGGTTTGAGAATGAATGCATGGGTATGAGTCAAAGGTTAATTTACTTTTTAGAGTTCTGCTGTGATATCCGTTACCCGCATATTTCGGAATGATCTCCGGATTTCTGAACCCCCCCGCACAATCACGAGGCGACTTCGATTCAATTGGCAGACATGGTCTAGTGCCGTGTCTAGTGTCTGGCGACTGGGCCCACAAAAAAAAAAGAAAAGAAAAAAGAAAATAAGAGGATTGATCCAATTGGTTTCAGTGGTTGTGCGAGTCTAGGCTAAGAATCTGACATGCAAAAAGGTCGTGCCCGGGATCGAACCGGGATTACAGGAATCAGAATCCTGGGTGCTAACCATTACACTACACAACCAATTGTTAAGGAACGGCACAAACTTTGCATTCTTGGATTTGCTCATAGGCTTGGAGCTCTGTAGTGCAAGTTAGCTTCGACACTTCGACAAAAGTAAATGGCAAAGCACTTGAGACGAGCCACGTGTGTCTGGTTGGGCAATACTAGGCTCCGAATAGACCTCCAGGCACCGGCTTCTAGTCGTGTCACTCATCAACCCTAATGGCGTCTCTATTTCGTTCAATCGAAGGAATGGCGATATGCGATGGATACTCTCCACTCCACATAGGTGGGGATTTCTGGAATCTGGAAATGACTGGGCCTTGGTATCCAGCGTTGCCTGTTGTGGTTGGTGTAGTCAGCGCTCGACAGCTTGGACTCTCGGGCGCGACCCGTTCGTCGCTCGATGACATGACATGCTTCTCTTGTATATTGGATTGGCGAGGATTGCGGTATCTATGTGGTAGGCTCACTATGTTGTTCTAGCAACCTATTGTTCTGTGAGCTCCCTGGTTCGCAGGTATAGGTGAGGCTGGTTCGAGGCGGCGGGGGGGAGGGGATGGTTGAGAATGGCTCCGTGCTGGTTTTGCCAGGCTGGCTCACAGTCAACGGCTCGCATTTGTGTCTGGCAGGATTGGATGATAGAAGCCATGGGGCATACTGCTGGGCTCTCCGATATATGTGACCTGCACCCCGGCGTATGTGTCGAGCTTCCCAGGAGGTTGCCCGTGTATGTCATACGGTGATGTGCACATGGTATCCGGTCTCGAACGGTGGTGCGGGTTGGTGTATGCGTGGCATGGTTGTGCATGTTGCCTTCTACTCCTGGTGGAGTACAGGCAACTGATCGCTGATGGACGGTGCTGACTATGGCTGCATGATATAGGCGACGGCCGGTATGAGGATCTCAGTCGAGCGACGAGCAGTAGGCTATCGCATGCTGAGTGGTGCCTTCCCAGTGGCATGGAAGACTGCGGGTGCCGTACCGCTTGGGTCGACGATTCAGTTGTTGGTGACTATGACTTACCGCTTTGTCCATGTTGCTTTTACATAGTGATGCTTGCGAGGGGGTTGTACGCCTCGCGTCAATCCTGTGTTGGTCACAGTTCCTTGGAATTTCTGCCCGGTGTCTTCCAGGTTGTTCGGCAAGCTGCTCTATACTCGAGGGAAGCCGCATTAGTTGCTGTTTCCGGATCTATGTGTCTTCAAATGCATACAGCAGCCATCTCCCTCCGAAACAGTATGACTCTGGGCTGCGGGCCGAAATCTCCCAGACAGTTCATCCTGTCGTTGTCTTCCATGCCTGTGCGAGTCTGTGTCAGGGAAGCGTCACATCGGCCATGTCGTTCCGACCTGGAAGGCGCTTCCTGCACTCGGTGACACTGGGTCTGGCCAGGTGGTAGCCATGGATGTATAGGGTAGCATCACACGTTCACCGATGACATCGATGCTGAGTGTAGCCGCTGGATATATATCCCCATTCGGCCTTCGACAGGAAACCCGCCAAGTGGTGAGGAATGCTGCATTCCCGCCAAGATAGGAAGAATGTTGACACCGTCAGTACTCGGGTATGAAGTGTAAAATGAGATCATACGTTCGTTGTTCAGAAGGCATCGTCATCCCGTGGTCTGTGTATACCTCGAGCTCACTCTCTAATAGACTGCTGTGCAGGAACATATCGACATACACAAATAGATAAAATAACTATCAGGTTGTGTAGTGTAATGGTTAGCACCCAGGATTCTGATTCCTGTAATCCCGGTTCGATCCCGGGCACGACCTTTTTGCGTGCCTGATATATTTTTTCTTTTGCGGTTTCTGGGTCGGCTTGCGTAACGCCACACCCACAACGTTCCAGCCAAGAATTGTGACAATAGCATTATCTCAAACCGTCTTCCTGTACTGTACCACAACCCCCAAGGCTGGGTGATGCCGACTACTGATTTCACCACGGTGCAATGTTTGCCCCACGGTAGCACCATAACAAACACACTAGCAACAACAACAACAACATCATCCTTGCGTACTGACTGTTTCATACAAGCCTGACTGACATCAAAATGGAAATGTCAGCTAGGAAGTACATACATAGTAGCATATCTCAATCACCGCAGCCCGCGGCCTCCGGTCTTCGCAGTATACACACACCCAGTGCTAAGTATAGCCCGCGTGGCAAGCAGTCCGGCACACAGCCACTTAACTCAGACAATGTTTTCAATAGTTTGAGACCTGCAATATTCGTTCGCTGCAATTAGACATTCTAAAGTATAGCGACATAGTCCAGCCATCTCCCCATCACGAAACTTCATCGACTACTTTGAGCGGTCTATACATTATCCCGGCTATTTTTGGACGGTGTCTTATCCATGGTGGAGACAAGCGAGAAAAGAAAGAAAAAAAAAAAAGGCGACTAAGGCAGCAGCGGCAAGCCGAGCTGGCCTAGTCTGGTGTATTGCAGCCGGGTAGAGACAAACTGCGGGTTCGTGGATGCTTGCCTGCCATTACTTAACCAGTATCATGCTGACCGCATTACCAGTATCCACGACTGGGCTGCAGGGTTGGTCCGGTCATGGGATTCAATCAACGGGCGTTGTTGGGTACCAAGAACTTGATGGTTCTACAACGTTCTCTCTGCCGGTTCCTTGGCTAGCGTACCCGACATGGGTTCGGGCGGTTGAGTCTCGGTTGAGTAATAGTTTATTTATTTTTTTTCCTGTTGTGTCCCAAAGTTGCGGGTGGCTCAACATGTTTACTGGGAGATACTGTTTATGTCATTTGATTGCTGGGCGATGTTGAATATTTCAATTATATATAAGCCAAGATAAGACTGATATGAGACATATGAAATGTTGAGGGTAGAGTCGCATGGTGTGCGAGTCGGGTATCAATAGACATAGAATGAAAAAGAAAACAGTCAAGCAATAGTGGCGTCGACAGTATACGTATATCGAGACGTCACTTTGCAGTAGTGAATGAGTAAACGTGTAGTTGCAACTTGCAAGCTGGCTGGAATGCGGGGTATCGTGTGATCACCGCAGCCGTGTGCATCGCTAGGTTGAAACTAGACCAGGAAGGTTTGCTTGCATAAACGGAACCTGCCGTCTCTCTACCAAGCCCCGGAGCTGCCGGATTCCCCAGATTGATTGTGAGAGGCTTCGACGGCATTGTTTGTCGTGGTCATATGGATGCTCTGTTGAACTCCATTCCCAAGGCCAATACCCAGCGGTTGAATGCTGGCGGCGGTGATATAGAACAAAGTTGGAAAAAAGTTCAGAAGATAGCCGAGGTGCCACCGTGCTGGATCCCCCTGTATCCTTGCAATGCATGTAGAGATGGTGCGATGGGATTTTGCGTGGATGGATGGTTATCGTTGACCTCGTGTTGAGTATAGACGTTCCCGTGTTGCATTAGGCTTGAAGGAGGTGCCGGGGTGGTTTTAGGTGTCCGGGACGCTATTGTTGATAATTATATCGCAGGAGTGTAGACCTTCCCCAGCCTCCAGACTAATTGATGTAGACCATCACAGCAAAGGAGACCAGACAGAAGCAAAGGGGGATATAGACTTTCCGGTCCATATCGCGGTCGAGTGGGGAAGACGGAGAGCCAGCGGAGCGAGGACGAGTAGTCGACTTAGTGTGTTTGTGGACCATGTTCTGATAAGGCGGCTTCTTGCCCGTCCTTGTTCTTGGTGTTGGTGTTGTGATTGATGTTGCGAGGCTGGGGATAAGATAATTTTGTCAGGAATGGGGATGAAAGAGGAGAGAAGGATGAAGACTACAGGGAAGGTGGAAAGGTAGGAGGGAAGAGGAGGGGAAAAGGAGGGGAAACGAGGATCGGGTGATCAGCAGCCAACGTGGCGCCCGATCACCCAACAAGATCGCAGCATCCCGCAGCGTGGCCGCTTTCAGTGCCTTTCTTCCCCAACCTTTGGACCTTCAACCGGCTGACTGATTGTCATGTGAAAGAGAGGTTGTTGTTGTTGAGCCGCCCGCCTGTTTTTTGAGGCACCAACAGGCATCGACGGCAGATGCTCAGCCGCTCAGCCACCCAGCCACCTCGAGGGCCCGAGTTCGATTCATCGCGGGGTCAGTTCTCAGGTCTTCTTTTTCCCACCTCTCTCTTTGTTTTGTCTGCTGTCTGCCAACTCTGCATGATTCACGTGGAGGGGCCGGAAATCCAACGCGGACAGCGGGACAAAAGTGACAGGGCAGGATCCTGTTGCAGGTCGGTCCAGGGGAAGGTGCTCGTAGATTACACCGACCCCCTGTTTGTCTCAGGTTGAGGCTGATGACAGCCAGTCAGGATGATGGTTTAATGACTTCGTACTTTGTGCACGCTACACTAATCTCCCGCAACGCGCCAACGGGCTAATCAACTGGACTGCTTGCTCGGAGCGCCTACCCGAATGCAGCGCAGAACAGTAGTATAGTAGTGATGCTCATTTAAGACATGGTCATGGCGGACCAACTGATATGAGATAGTTCACCCTAAGTGGATCCCCCCTCCCCCCGGTTGTTCAGGGTTGAAAGGAAAAATAGAGGCGTCCCCTTTCACCCTTGATTTCGCGCGCGTCAATACGACATCAGTTTGCCCTCTTCTCGTGCCTGTCAAGAAGAAAACAAAAATAATCTCCGGTGAGACATGAATTGTCTTCTGACCTGCAAAATGGTCACCCAGCCGAGGTGCGCGTCGCTTAGGGCCGAGTCAGTTCACCCACCAGCCCTTTTTAGACATCACCGCATCTTTTTTTTGGGGGGGGGTTGGTTTTGCATTATTTTAGGGACCCTCACTGTAAACTTTGTACATGTGACCACCAGTCGCATTGGATTTGCCTGACATTTGTATTGCGGTTCTAATGGAGAGCCATGAGTCTGAGGGCGGCGATCCATGGCTTCCATCCGTCCCCATGGATTGGTCTCGATCGCATCCCAGCGAGCAGTGCTGCGACAGTCCTCTGACACGAACCGCAGATGAGGGCACCAACAGTTGGTCAGATTGTACTTAAGTAGTGTACTCTAGTAGCGAGTCCTAATCTCCGTTGGGGGTTGCATAAAGCCATCGACAGGAGCGACCGTGGCGAAAAGGGAGTGTGGTTCAAGACTTGGCCCCTTCGGCTCCGGCTCACTAAAGTCATAGCGAGTATCGTTGCCTAACTAATCAATAATAATCCAAACAGTCCACTTTAGTTATCCCAGTGACTAATGGATCGAATCGGAGAATAGGGCGAATGACACCACGAGCTGAATTTTCGGAACCTCTCCCATGGAAGGAGGAGAGGAATAAACAAGGAGAGACCAAATCACCTCGAAGGGGTTGCAAGAGGGGGGGGTGGGAGAGACATTTCGAAGGACTTGTACGGAGTC
The DNA here is from genome assembly GCF_003184745.1 of Aspergillus uvarum CBS 121591. Lineage (NCBI taxonomy): Eukaryota > Fungi > Ascomycota > Eurotiomycetes > Eurotiales > Aspergillaceae > Aspergillus > Aspergillus uvarum. The sequence continues at coordinate 8,107 of NW_020291414.1, read as the reverse complement.
AACCTGGGTCCTGTACGTATTTACCTAGTACTGTACAATACTTTGTAGGCTAAGGTGACACATACCACTGGCACAAGCTTTGGGAGAATCTGGTTGGACCTTCGTATACGCGCAAGTGCAAACTGTTCGCAGCCCTGAGCTTTCCCCGGGCCCTTCGAAAAGGGCAAGTGGATATAGCCCCAATCTGACCCAATCTGACCCTGTGGCCCTTTGGCAAGTTAACGAACTGACGCCAGTCAAAAACCCTTCCACACACTTGTGCTGGGGCCGTCTTCAGTGTCTGACTCCACTTTTGCACTTGCGATCACTTGAATTGATTGTCTTTGTCTTGTCTTGTCTTCCCTTTCCTTTCTGCCTCCTGCAATCAAGATTGTCTGACCACCCACCATCCGGATCCGTGACTGACTGACGCAGTTGCCTCTCATTCTCTCCCCCGATGGTGCCTGCCCAGACTTGCTCGCATCCTTCCTTCAGCCCTTAACTTATTCTACTCCTCCAGGAGACGAACCAGGGGAAACACCACCCTGTGCAGTGTTGTTTTACTTACCCCCAATTATCATCCTTGGTTCCGTTGGTTCACCAGGGCAGTCCCTCCATAATCTCGGACATGAGCGTAATTCTTGAGTCAAAAAGAGGTATTAATATCTTTTCTCCTTTGCCTCTATGACGGTGTATGTACCCAAAAAAAAAAAAGAGAAGAAACCCACTTGCTGTTAGTAGCATCCATCATTCACTACTACTACATAGTGAGTTAACGGAAGTTTAATCTTTGCCCACTCACCTTTCCTTCTTTGGGGTTCCTGCCACTCTCTCTCTCACTGACTGGGTTCTCCTGTCACTCGCTGCTCATAAACCATAATTACCGCCGCCCAATTCCTCTCTTGCTCCAGCAATTCTTACTTACTTCACTGCTACTTAATTATCTGGATCTCTCCCACTTCCCAACTTCCTTCTTCCCCACGAGTTTCTTCCACACATCTCTCGTTTTTCATACTTAGCAAGCAACAACGCCCTTGCACCTGCTGGTTGCCCTCCCACCTTCGCTTTCCACCCCTCCCACACATTCGTTGACCTTGATCTTACCGATCACAACCACACGATGTATTTCACATACGCTGCTGCTGCTGCACTCTCTGCAGTGCTTCCTCTCGCCGCTGCGCAGACCTACACCGACTGCAACCCCCTCGAAAGTAAGCTGCCTTGTTTGCGGCTCTGATCTACCCATCTAACCTGTGCAACAGAGACTTGCCCTGCTGATACGGCCCTGAGCTCCTCCACTTTCTCTTCCGACTTCACCCAAGGCGAATCTTCCTTCGCTGGATGGACTGCCACTGCTAACAACGTCACCTTTGATGAGAATGGTGCTGCATTCACTATCAACCAGAGGGGCCAAGCTCCCACCATTCAGACCAACTTCTACTTCTTCTTCGGCAGAGCTGAGGTTGTCATGAAGGCTGCCAGCGGTACTGGTATTGTCAGCAGTATTGTCTTGGAGTCGGACGACCTGGACGAGGTTGACTGGGTGAGCTTCCCTCTTGAATCCTGCGCCTACACCCACTATAATCCCCTTCTATCTTGCCTTCCCCCATCTTTCTCACGCCTGCCTACTCGCATTGGCATAACCTCATGCTGCGTGACTTGTCAAACTAACCGCACTGGTGCTTGTAGGAAGCTCTGGGCGGTGACACTACCCAGATTGAGACCAACTACTTCGGCAAGGGTGACACTACCACCTATGACCGTGCTACCTGGGTTGGAATCTCTTCTCCCCAGGAAAACTGGCACACTTACACCGTCGACTGGACCGAGACTGCTCTGAACTGGTACGTTGATGGCAACCTGGTCCGTACTCTGGCCTACAACGACGCCTCCAGCGGCACTCGCTTCCCCCAGACCCCCATGAACCTGAGAATCGGTATCTGGGCTGGTGGTGACTCCGACAACGCCCCTGGAACCATTGAATGGGCTGGTGGTGAGACCGACTACAGCCAGGCTCCTTTCACCATGTACGTCAAGTCTGTTTCGATCACCAACAACAACCCTGGCTGCAGCTACACCTACGGTGACAAGACCGGTAGCTACAGCAGCATTGTTGTGAACAAGGACGGCTGCGACGTCACCGGTGGAGCCTCCTCTGCTGCCTCTTCCTCCACCTCCGCCGCTGCCTCTTCTGCCTCCTCCGCTGGTTCCTCTGCCTCCTCTGCCTCGGGCGCCGGTTCTTCCACTGGTTCGTCCACTGGTGCTTCCGTCAGTGCTAGCGCTACTGGTGGTGTCATTGGTAACAGCGCCGGAGTTGGTGCCCTTGTCTCGGCTGCCGCTGCTTCCACTCCCGCTGCTGCTGCTTCCTCCGGTGTGGTTGGTGGCGGTGCTGGTGGTGCTGGTGGTGCCGCCTCCTCTTCCGCCGCTGCCGCTTCTTCCTCCGCTGCGGCTGCCGCCTCCGCCTCCGCCAGCGGTCTCTTCACCGGTGCCGCCTCCACCGTCACCACCTCCGTGGGCGCCATGCTCCTCGGTGTCTTCTCCGCTATGCTGTGCTTGTAAAATCATTTCTTGGTGGGATTGATTTGGCATGTCATCTCTACACACCGTCATGCGTCATCACCCCCCAGACCCTTTATCTTTTTGCTTAATCATCTTCGCTGCATAACTTTACACCACTTTTATCTGGATCTGTACTTGTACGGTTTGTACATAACTTGAGTTGGATTGCTTGGAGAATCAAGACTGGAAGCAAGGGGGGGGGATGGGCATGGATACACTGAACTGTTCGTTTTCATTGATTTTGGTTCTATACATTGTTTCTTTTGACAATTGGGAACCGGAAGCTAGATTAGACAGCTGGGAAATTCTTTTGTCTGACTTTCTCTTGGACGGAGGGCAAGAGCTCGTTATATTTTGGGTCTTGAGCCTCGACGGCTTTCTTCACACATCTCCAAGTGACTCGCTTTTGCTCGAGCAAACATGCTTCCTTTCTCTACTGGAGCGCTTCAATTTGCTCATGTGATTTCCCTGTTTGTCTTGCTTATTGGCGTGTGTGCTTTTCTAGCGAGAAAGGTAGCCTTTTGCTAGTAATAGTAATATTATTTTTCTTTTATCGAGATTGACGGTTTGCTGTAATAGGATTGGTTCTACAATCTAGATAGTGGAGCATACATGGATATTCGTAAATTGTATCAGTTGATTGATGGACCTGGAAAATGTGGGGGTGACTAATTCTCTTGGCCTTATGCATATGGATATGGAGCATCGCTGGCGTCAAATGTGTGTACTGTAGCTCTGAAACAAACTGATGTCAAGGCGTGGGGATTCGGGATCCGACTGGCGATTACTGCATGAGTACAAAGCCGCGTGCATTTGTGGAATGTCCCGTGGGATCGTAATCATGATTGCGTGTGTCGCGATTAGCAAAGACGTATCAGGTTTTTTCTTGTCGAGTTTTGCTCTCGGTTTTTCTCATGTCGATCGTGATATCAAAAATGCATGCCCGGGTATGGAGGACCGTGGTATGACGTACACATGTCTTACTTTCTGCGGTTGCGGTTGAGAGAAAGACTCATTCACGTCCACGCCATCCTTAACCCACACTCAAGAGTGAAACATCCCCCCTTTCTTATTCTGGAGACGCTGTAACCCGTCCGATAGCTTCTTGATCACGTCCATAACCGGTTGATGGCGGGTCGCTGCCTCTTGGAAGATGGTGGGGAGTTGCGGGTACCCATGATAGTGGTGGGAGGAGCTTGATGCGGGCGGTTGGGGGGAGTGATGATCTTGGCCATCGTGGTGGTGGTGGTGCTGGTTATTGCTATCATCATCCCCATGATTCTTGGTGTTGGTGTTGGTGTGGGGTTGCGACCGCGCACTACTGCCACCCCCAAACAATGCGCCGACCATGCCTTTGAGCCCCGACGACCCTGGACCCTGGAGATGAGGATCATCATTTCCCCTTCGGGCCGCCAGTCGATTGGTCTCCCGCTTGACCACACCGGCGATGGACTCCAAGTGATCGTCTAGGGTGGCGAAGTCCCCCAGCAGCGAGTCGGCCTTGGTTTGCATACGCGACGTCAGTTGATCGACGTACTGTTCCCGGCGCGTGAGCTGCGTGGTGGAGAGACGCGCGTCCGGTGAGGTGTTGGCGGTCGTCGCCGCCGCCGGCGCCGCCGAGCCGCGACCGCTGCCGTTGCTGTTGCCGCTGCCCCGCGCGGCGATCAAGCTGTCCACTGCCGATCGGAGGTCGGCGTGCAATGAGTCGAAGCGCCGGGTGGCCGTGCGGGTGGCTTCCAGGCAGCCGGAGAATTCCAGGTCCAGCTCGTGCTTGCTCCCCGGGTACTGTTTCTTGAGGAGTTGGTGGATGTCACGCAGTTTGGATTCGGTGTGTTTGAGGGTCGTGCTGTGCGGGGCCATGGTTTGGAGGGTGTTGTTGAGGAGTGTCTCGAGGGGGGTCTGGGTTGAGATTGAGGCGGGCTTGTTGTTGCTGTTGATGTGGTTGGGCTTGAGGTAGAGAGGGATGCAGCTGACCGGGTAGAGCGTTGCCAGGGCCGGGAGGGAGCAGAGGGATTGGTGTTGTTGGACGACTTCGGGGAGGATGAGCAGGTGGCTGATGCCAGCGATGAGAAGCACGTTCAGCAATATGCGCAGAATGAACCCACGACCGGGAGGAGTGAAGAGAGGGCGACGATTGATGGTTTCATGCTGTGCGACTATGGGCGGCGCGCTTTCTGTCGCTACAGCCGAAGGACCCTGCGTCGAGCTTCTGGTTGGTGATGGGGACGATGCTTGGTGTCTGCGTCGGAGAGCGCGTGGCGGAGATGCAGTTGGTGCGACCCAGGAGCCCTCGCAGATCGGAGCTTCATATATTGACGGCATGATAAGATCTGGTCCCGATATGGACTCGCACGAGGCGGATATCGATTCCCCCAGATTCTCATGGTGGCTCTTGGTCGGGCGCGGTGTTGTGTCGGAAGCCTCAGTCTGATGATTGTTGTTGTTCTTGTTGGCTGAAGGCTCCTTCACAAACTGTGCCGGCGCGATAACCCATGACTCCCCTAAGACGGAGCTATCCTGAGGTCGTGAGTGTTTGGACATGGTTATGGATCTGAGCAGCAAGGCCTAGAACGTGGCAGATCTGCAGCCTCCCTTGGGACAGAGGCTTGCAATAACTCAAAAAGTGCAGGAGGCGTAAGGAGAGACGCGATAAGTGTTACTTTGTTGATCCAACCACGGCGACGACAACGGTCATCGAGCCAGTGGTTGAAATCTCGTATCGTTTAGGCGCTAGCGCATCTCAGAAGAAATGCAGTGAATAACAAGGGCTATCTCAGGTCTTTGGACTCGAAGCTTTCCGCAGTAGTCGTAGGATGATTAGAGCGTTGAGCTGCGATATCCAATATTCACAAAGAGAATTTCATAAGCATGGCACTTGTTTCATCATCATAATCATCAGCAACATTCAATATCACGAGGGTCTAGGCAATAGATATAGATCTAGGATCGTCTTCAGGACGCGGTGGAGGGTGGGGGGAGACAATCACGGGAACGCGATGCCAAATCGGGCCGATCGCGTCGAGTCACGGGCGGCCGCGGAAAATCCTCCAGCTTCAACTGCTCAACTTTCCAACCTGAGCTCCTCACCATGCGACAATTAACTCCCCTGCTACGGCAGGCATCGCTGTCGCGAACTAACCTACTACACAGGTCATCGCTCGTGCGCTGGCCATCCACGCGAGTCCAATGGCTCTCCTCCACGTCGTCGCGGCCTTGTTCATCGTGCCCTGATCCCAAATCCGACCAAGCCCAGACCTCGGCCGATTATCGCGCGCTGGGAACCGCCCAAGACCTCTTCACCACTTCCATCTACAGTCCTGGATCGCCGCTCTTTCTTCCCAATGGCACACATATCATCAACAAACTTATCACCTTCCTCCGCACACAATACCTCCAGTACGGTTTCCGCGAGGTCCTGACTCCCACGATATATAAGCGTTCACTCTGGGAAGTGTCGGGCCACTGGCAGAATTACAAGGATGATATGTACGAGGTCCGCGGTCGCGGAGCTACGGGAGAGACGGAGGGAGAGGCGGGCGAGGATGAATCCTATGGCTTGAAACCGATGAACTGCCCTGGGCACTGTCTGTTGTTCAAATCGCAGACCCATTCTTACCGCGAACTTCCCATCCGCTACGCCGACTTTAGCCCCCTTCATCGCAACGAGATCTCAGGCTCCTTGAGTGGCCTCACCCGTGTTCGCCGGTTCCACCAGGATGACGGTCATATTTTCTGCCGGCCACAGCAGATCAAAGGAGAGATCGCCTCGGCGCTCGGCTTTGTGGACTTGGTAATGACGACCTTTGGACTTGGGCCATACCGGTTGGCTTTATCCACTAGACCAGAGAAGGACTTTATTGGGAGCCTGGAATTGTGGGACAGCGCCGAAAGCCAGCTTCGCGAAGCACTCAACGATACCGGTCGAGAGTGGGCTTTGAACGAGGGCGATGGTGCCTTTTATGGACCCAAGATCGATATTCAGCTTCAGGACCAGGCTGGCAAGTATCATCAGCTTTCTACAATTCAGCTTGATATGAACCTGCCCCAGCGATTTGGACTGGAATACCAGGTGGCTGAAGGGGAGCCCGACTATAACCCAGAGACACCCGGCAGAGCGACACCGGTGATGATCCACCGGGCCAATTTCGGCTCGCTGGAACGATTCCTGGCATTGCTGATTGAACAATATGCTGGCCGCTGGCCGTTCTGGCTGTCCCCGCGACAGGGAATTATCCTCACTGTCAACCAGGATGAGGCGGTGGTTCAAAAGGCACAGGATGCTGCTGCCAAGATCTCCGGATTCCGCGCCCTTCAACCGGATCAGACGGGAGGGGTCCCTCAACCTCTATCCTTTACCGACTCGACTTTCCTCATCGATGTGGACACTAGCAGCCAGACCCTGAGTAAGAAGATTCAACGGGCCAAGCAGATGAAATACAACCTGATTTTCATCATGGGGCCCAAGGATGCTGCTGCGTCCCGCATCACGGTCGACATCACCGGTCAGCTGCAAAGCAAATCTGATCGGAACGCAGAGAGGCTGCAGACTGCCGTCACTGATTGCTTTGGCGAGAAGGCGCTGCAGAATCCTCGGGCTGTCCCCTTGCCGGTGGATGATGTGCATGGGCTGCTGGTGCAGCTAGAGCGGCAATTTGTTTGATAGTGCGCCATGTGTATATAGGAGAATATCCCATGTAATATATGATTATTATCGATCTGATATGATCGAAGAGGATAGCTTCACTTCTAGCCCGGATGATCGACCCGCTGACCAACGCAGCCTTAACCCTTTGCGGCCTCACCAGTAGCGAACACGTGACACCACGGGCTTTTAAGCTTAATTCGGCGCCGACCCCGAGAGGGTCTGCCTGATTCTGGTGGCCGCCACGGGCGTTTTGGCTCCGGTGTCGGGCTGTTGATTGGTTGAGAGTGCTTCGATCCCCTCCGAGACAGACTCATATCGTCATTCCGAATCCCACCTCGCATCCCGATGCCTCCAACCCTACAATCTGCCTATTCACTCTTCGAAGGATCGCACAATCAAGGTCTTACGCTAGAGAGCACACATTAGGCCAGGAACGATAACCATCCGGGTCCAGCCATAACTGCCGCGAGAATGATGGTACGCCAATTGGTGCAAAAAGCCTATTGAGATCAAGCCATCATCAAATCGCCCCACGGCCGACCCAGTCTGAAAATAAAGTGCGCCCACCACCGCACCTCAATTGCTGTGGTTTTTTGGGTTTCTTGTCACGCTGCCGCGCTTCTGCCCCCACTCACGCCGCACTCACGCCGCGCTCTCTCGCCTTCTCTTTCCTCCTACTCCAACCCCCGCTCTCCCTTCGCGCCAGCGCCGATTTTTTCCCCTCTTCTTCTTTACACATGGAGGGAATTGTGTCCCTCGATTCTTCGTTCATGGTTTGCCAGGAGTATCCCACTCCATGGTTGTAGAATCCAAGCAGTCGGATATGGCCGAGGTGCCAGCCAAGACCAACCTTCCCCGGAAAAGCGCCTTTTCCTGCGAGGCTTGTCGCAAGCGAAAGGTGGGTTCCCCCTCCCCCTCCCCCTC
>NW_020291413.1:0-48900 GCF_003184745.1 Aspergillus uvarum CBS 121591 | reverse complement strand
GTGGTCGGTCGCGTCGTGGTCGGTCGTGTCGTGGTCGGTCGCTTCGTGGTCGGTCGCATCGTGGTCGGTCGCGTCGTGGTCGGTCGCATCGTGGTCGGTCGCATCGTGGTCGGTCGTGTCGTGGTCGGTCGCGTCGTGGTCGGTCGCGTCGTGGTCGGTCGCTTGACACAGACGCTTCTTAAGTACAACTAATCCACCGTCGATATCGCCGCGCGTTATTGGATTAAACAAGAAGCTGATATTTTCTGCAATCACCTTGTCATAGGGACGTATAAAGCGAATTAGGATATCAATTGCTGTTGAAACATCCTCAAATTTATTGTTCATGATGAGATTCCAGTGTCAGAACCAGGAAAGGGTTGAGCAGTTGAAGAGGGCAACTAGTCAGGGAGAAATTACGGGCGGTCAGTGGTCATATACAATTTGTCACAGCTAAATCTGAAGTGAGGCAGATTGAGGGTCGCGCTTGGGAGATCAGCCCCTGCTTCAACATCTAGTCATGCTATCAAGAATGTAATTGGTTGACATTTTGAACTGTGGTTCAGAATGTCGCCTTCCGTGGCTTGAAATGATCTGAGCTCATCAAGAAAAGAGTCACTCACCGCCGTAACCTACAGAATAAGAACGGAAGCTATCGTTTCCTTCTTTGCCCCCTTACTGAGCTGGAAACGTTCCCTTAAGAATGTTCAACTTCCAATCATATGGCCTAGTGTGAACAGTTTGACAATTTCGAGAGGACTGTGCTGGTGTCATTGACACATCACGGAAGTTCCCGCCAGCTAGCCAAGCTCCAAATTCGCAGGAGGCGCTTCCATCTTCGCAAATTCCGGAAATTTTAGCTCCGCGAATCTAAAAAGTTACGTGGGTAGAACAACGAGCGCTCCTGAAAGAAAACTCCTCTACCGTTGATTCCTTCTCTACTAGCGAAAAATATTCTGGAATCCATGTAGAGGGCTCGCGTAGAATATTATATGAAGAGTGTCAGCACTAGGACAGCAGGAGGCCAGTGCTTGTACTGCAAGCAATCGACTCGATCAAGGCTACTGAAAGACTCACAAGAACTAAGATTATCTTTATGACTGCACTCGACCATTCTATATCCTAAAAAATGTAGTCTGCTCGACGTCGCACCAGTTGTATTCCTATAAAAGTTATTCACAAGCTACATAAGCGTCTATGTCGGAAAACGAGCACCTGTTTCTTGTCTACTAACTAAAAGAATAGTAGCCAGGTAATGAAGTGTGATCGAAGTTGCGAATATGGTGACACCTATAAAGAGCATGGGCTTGATTAAGGTAGTGGAATTGAAAGCAGATTTCTGAAAACATCGTCTTGTGGTCTTGGGGTTTTCTGGCAGAAACAGGAGTCTTACGTCATAGATAATGACGGCAGAATTGACACCATACATACGTCCAAAGTATGTCGGCGGAAAAACAAACACCAGTTACACTCCATGCTTTTAGTTACGGAAGCTTACATGTTTTACCTCTTCTGTTATGTCAATACGTAAGCTTACACCGCCACAGCGCCCTCTCTGTTACACGGCTCTGTAATGCTTCTCTCTGTTGCTTCTTGGTCTGATCAAGTTGCCTTAGTTCTGCCGCTTGTATTGCAGGCTCACTCGCCATTTTTTATGCGCATCAATGCACTGAATTGATACTCAAACCATGCCCATGGTCCTGACTACTTTTGCAACCGTCGAGTCAGGTATGACCCAATGATTAATCACAGTTCATGCACCAGATCGGATATAGTAACATAATCGGTCAAGATATTACAGTAGCATATGAAAAAGGCAGAACCTGTAATTCGGTCGTCGCCCATACCTCCTATTCCTCCTCTTCCTCCTCCGAGGACGGCGATTTCTAGGCAGGATTTATGATTTTGGCTGTTTGAGCAAGTAAAGTTGATTTAGTACAGAATCCCTCACAGTTTAGTTCGCGACTATTAGCCTTACATTGTTTTCGAACCCTGATGCCAACCTACGCTAGCCTGTACAGTACATGGATTATTCACTATTCATATGGTGTGAAGTGGTTGCTACCGAGCTTGATAGCTGGAAGTTTTACAGCTAGGCGAACACACTAGACACGTTCACATATGATAAATAGTCATATAGGCCCCGAAAATTTCCTCATAATCTCTTCTACACATTTGTCGTCATTTATGAAACCTTCTCCGAACTCGAAATTTCGATATTCGGTGTCGACATGAATCACGGAGCCATTGCCCAAGGGCTGATCACATACGCCAATCTCCCCTTGTACAACAAAGCTCGCGTGAAATTCCCCCCTCCTGACGACTATACGCCGCCAAAAGAGTCCGTTGCTGTGCAAGTTCTTGAGAATGTTCTTAACAAGGTGGTGTTCGTTGGAGACAAGTACAGTACTGTTTTTGTGAACTCACAAATTCCCCCACACGACAATTCGGACTTGGCTTGCGATCTTGTTATACACTATTTGACCGAACACCGAGAAATTCAAATTCTGTGCTTCATTGAGGCCAAGCGCACGATCAATAGGACTTCTTATATCACTACAGCTGTTGAGACCGAAGCCCTTGATTATTGCAAAGAGTTCTTCCACAGCAACAGATCTAATGATGCCAAGTTTGTCTATGCTGGAACCCTCGTTGGAGTGCATTTGAGACTATGGAAAGCCCGCCGTGGGAAAACAGAAGCAGAGACAAAGCTGGAAGCACTGTGGGGTAGTGACGACTTTGGAAGCAACAATGACTACAAGGATTTGGGCAAGGATGATGATGGGGCAGTCATCAAGAAAACCTTTCATGACATGATCGGTATACCACCGGTGCCATGGATCAATAAGGAACCTGATGCAATCAAGACGACATCGGAGTCAGGAGCGTATCAACTCCCTGTCCTCAATCAGACAAGAGCCATGCTGCGGACCACTCCAAATCTACCACCACCTGGTCAAGTCCCTGAAGGGTTCGAAAAAGTGGTCAAATTTCTATCAACAAGTCAATATTCTTACTCATGGAAGGAGGCTACCGGGAAGGTAGGGCTGGGCTCCCCGGGTGAATGGATAGTTGCGAAACAATTATACGTTAATGGTGCCAAAAAGATTTACGCTGATAAGGACACGGAGAATCTTCCAGTTCTACTGTGAAAGGAAATTGCTCACTCTTACGCATTCAACATGCTCCTGACTAGCCATGTTTCTGTTTATTGTCTGTTTTATGCATGATACCGATCTATCGCTACTCAACATAGCGAAGTCTCTCTACCATAAATATCAAGATTTGTCGCAATTCATCTGTTGATAGTGCTGTGTTTTCTTTCTTTCTGTGCAGCCCCTTGAATGACTGTAATTACCGACTGTTCTCTCATATCAGTAACATTTGATTATTCCTTTGACCGTTCGGTCGGAATATAGATCTTGAGACTTCGGTATTCAGTAAAAGACAGTGCCAAGGAGATGTTTCTGGATCCGCGATCTTGCTAGATAGTCATTAAGTATCGCGTTATTCTGACTTTCTCAGATGCAAGGTATCATATTCTAAATAAAGGCGGTAAGTAGCGCACCGTGCTGCAGCTTTTCATTCGCCGTGCACATTTGCAGACCGCTCCCGGAAAGCATAAATCACTGACGATGCCGCTTCGTGCTACTCAGGTTTTGTTCTATTCTCTCAGGCTTGACATCCCGCACGTTACACCATGGCACCCCCTATGCAAAAGCCTTACCAGTACGTTAGGCTGCCCCATTGCGTACTCTGCGGACAGAAATTCAATGCAAACAGTTTTTTCTGTTTAGGTATGTGACGTCCAGAAATAATCCAACTATGTACTAATCCACAAAGTCCTACTGCTTTCTACATGCAAGGATCCAGTTGTAACTCAAGCTATAAGCTTCCAAGGCAATGAAGTAATATACTTGGAAGAATTATCCATTCGTGTCTACAATCATCCGCGAAGAAGAGCAGTCTTTACTCCTGCTATGCACATTCTTTGCAAAGCAGCTGTAATCAATCTTCCAAGTCGTCGCACTCTCTCAGATTTTATCCTTGCAACAACACCAGTCGTATGGACTGAACTTCCGCAAGAGATCTATAAAACCTACCCTCTCTCTTCTAATTCAATCGTTGCATTATTCGAAGATTTTCGCCTCAAAGAACACGATGGCATCCTTTGTGGATTATTGAGGAGATGCACAAAGCTGCCAGCCGAGCTGAGTGCGATGATATGGGATTTCCTCGACCCTGGTGCCATTCGGTGCTTACTTGCACTCAATGCATCAAATAGTATCCGGTCATACCTTCCTCGTTCAGCTGGGTGTGCAACTATCTCTTTACACGGAAAGCTAGTGGTATACTTCACCAACATTATCAATGGAACCTATGTATGCGGCATTCGACAAGGGTGTGTGCTGTATGGTCAGATGGGCAGTTGTTCTACCTCAATTTTGGTCCCATCTTATTGTACCGCCTGTGTCTTCGGTTTTGGCACTTACGGACTTCAGAAGCTGAAGTTCTTAACCGGGACTGAAGCCAGTTCGGAGAACATGAACGAACTAGAGAGCAGCAAGCTTTTTCGTGTTATTTTGTGTCGAGAAGCAGGGCCGGTCTACATTGATATTGCCTGGGATGTATGAAACCTCTAATGTAAGACTAGTGCTTGAGGCTGATTTTAAACTAGGTCTGGAAAATTTCTATGACCAGCACTCACGATAAATCGACATTCGGACATGATTTCCTTTGGCTATCTCCGATACCTTACGGCCAGCTGCGTTGGCTCTCTCCGAAGCTTTTCTACGACTGGCCGCGCCATTTCCATTTTGCAACCCAGTCTCAGCGATATATGAGATACATATCTTTACGAAACCAGCTGCTGTGCGGATTAACCGCATTCTGCTCCGATGAAGGACTTGTCGGTCTAGGAATCCACCATCACTCTACAAATTCTAGAGAGCAGCTAATGGTATCGTGGTACGGTAAACAACACGGTTGTCCGATCCATATTCAATTTGACTGCTCAGAAACGGTACTTTCAATTCATGTTTACTGGCATCAGAATGATTCACTGTACAATCGTTATCTTGCTGTATGAATAGCCAAGTCCGAGAATGACGTCTGCTAACTTCATATAGATCACAACCAGCAGAGATAGGCATCACTTTCTTGGACCTTCTTTTTCGCCTTCCGTGATCAGGATGAAAAGAATATATGGTCCTGGGGATGGAGAAATCCTGGGCCTCTACTATGATATGTCTCCTGGTCTACCTAGCTTCACGAGCTTGGGGACAATCTGTCAGCCACTCAAGAACCCTCTAGAATCTACGCTCCAGGATTCTATACCACAGATGAGACCGCATAATCCAGTGGTGAATCAGTTGCAGAATTCTGTGTTCCTTCAGTTTTCTTCACAAGCTTCATTTAGAAACATTCGAACAATCAAAGCGTGCTATGTGAGTTCTCGCTGTACAGGACTACTTCTTGATTACAATGACGACACAATACGCATCCTAGGTCGTTGGTACGAGAGTACACAGGTCCAGCCGGATATAGAAGAGATATCCCTACAGAATGATGATATATTACGATTTTATTTGACAGACTCTGACAACCGGTTGAGTCTTATTCGGATTAAATCTGTGTCGCGCACTGCTCCTCCTGAAAGAGATATAATGTTCGTTGATATAGTTTATGGCGTGAGTACAAATATTCAGGATGTCTGAATCTTATTAACAATTTGCAGGATGAAATTGTCTGGGTGTTTTCGGACGTTTCTGACATCATCTTTTGTGATCGCGATTGAATGTCAGATGGACTAAAAATCGTTCCCAGACCTAACTCTGTCATCAAGATCTTTCGGTGCTGAACATGTTTTGACTTGACGTATCTCAAATTATAATATGCTAGTATCGACCTAGTACCAGTTTATTCCATAAAGCTCAAAAATAAAGCTTAGCTAGGCTGCTATTGTAGCATCATTAGATATGGAAGCACCTGCTGCCCGAGAACTTGACCACGAATATCTATATCTTGCTGGTTTCCGATTTGGGCCGTATGGGGATTCATGGAGATTCCGGATACAGCCGAAATGCTTATAGTGTGCAGCATGTTGTTCGATGACGTGCATGACATCTGTGGCGTTGAGTTCGTATCTGCGGTTCAGAATCATTCATTGATAATAAGACCAAAAACCTATGCATAATTAAGATGTGTCATTAACTCTCCTGTTTTCGTCGTACTTTGTTTTACTCATACTATTCCCCAGCTGGGCTCTAGAAGCTATTATTTTCCAGTTGCTATCACATAGATTTATTTATTGTGTTACAGTACTAATACTTTATATGCTAGAATCTTTCCACAACACTTTGGTCGCCCTCTTCACGGACCCCGGCGTTACTCAACTCACATCCTTGAACTTATTGTGACACTCCGCTGGAGAAATGTATGGATCCAGATATGCGAACCACTTTGACGATGGGCGTTTAAGTTATGTTAATATATTGACTGGGGGGTGTGCTTTGCTATGTAGCCAGCAGCTCGCCTGCTTCATATCTACTTAGCATGAAGGACTAAGTATAGGCAGAAATATATAAGTAATAGTTACTAAGTTACGGGTCTCAATTCAATAGCACTGCTACTGTGTCGTATTGCAACAGAACACAGTATCTGACCGCCACCCAAATAATGTAATTACTTCAACCAGAACTGCTTGTTTCCAAATGTTATCCTGAGATGCTGCACGCGGTTCCAGGATTACATTAGTGCTTAGTGAATTTAAGCTTTGGGCGTTCGACTATTGTCTTGTCCTGCCTTGGTATCGAAATACAAAAACAAATTATCCATGTTATCCAAGTAGATACTTCTCTTATAAGCTTTTCATCATCGTGGAGACTTCATAGCGTGACGAAACTACCTAAAGTACAAAGATGATTCGGGTTTACCAAGTTGAGGGCCTATTTGTTGTTACTGATAGGTCCTATTTTTTACAAAAACCACGGGCCAGTTTATTGATGCCTGATATTTTCTTCCAAATAGACCTTTTAGTATTGTTCAACAGTGGTAGTATATGCATAGATCTTTAAGAGATGATGTTTATTTATGAGATAGTATCCACCAGGCTGCTATATGCCAAATGTTGTGTAAGAGACAATGTATCTTCAAATATACTACAAAAATATACGTATTTCGCCCCGCTTAATATCTATACTTTTTCATCAGGTTCTCGATGAGAACTCCTGGTCTCCCATCCATGTCAGCTGGAATATTAGTGTTAATGGGGCAGGACTAGATGCAATCATCAGCCTTCACACTGAATGTATTATAGAAGAATCTTTATCACCGGGCTCCTTCGATAATGCCAAGTTTGTCAGTCATCTTTCGCAGGGCCAAGGAGTCTGCGAATTAGTTATTATACAATACTATACATCAACTCAAAAGCATGATTCATATCAGTTAGCTTCAAGCCACAGCTTATGCTGTCCTTTTAGAAGCCGTTCCTCCAGTTTTATCAAAGATGAGGCGGTATTAAGCAAATGCGGTTTGTTGAACATTCAATAAGATTCTAGACAATCACCAACATAATACTCTTTTTAGTATTTTATGATACTGAGCGGGGTAGAGTGTGGCAAAAGCCTGCAGAGAAGGGAATTCATGTGGGTAACTCGAGAATAGGTAATATGGAACAATTTCTTGATTTCTAAGTAGGAAAACTAGCTAAGATCACAAGGTAGGCGACTCGCCTGGTAAATCGCCTTCTATTACAGATCCCGAGATGCATAGCGTGGAACTCGGTCGCTAGACTACGCCAGGATAGCCCTGATCAAATTTCATTCTCAGCTGAAGTTGTGTGGCTTTTTGAGTTGCAGCATGTTGCGTCTATCGTAATTTCCACTTTGTACGTGCCGGACCAGGTTGAGAATATAAGTCGCCTCTTTTTCCTAAGATAGGGGAAAAGCCGAGCT
Source organism: Aspergillus uvarum CBS 121591 (assembly GCF_003184745.1). Taxonomy (NCBI): domain Eukaryota; kingdom Fungi; phylum Ascomycota; class Eurotiomycetes; order Eurotiales; family Aspergillaceae; genus Aspergillus; species Aspergillus uvarum. The sequence goes on along the minus strand of NW_020291413.1, from coordinate 40,966 downwards.
TTGTCGCCTCGAAGATTACAGTCGCGTTCAACCATCTAAAAGCAGAAAATCTTTTATGGTTCTTTGTTATAATGTCGGGATACCTGAATCACCTGCCACAAAAGATATATCAAGCCTCTGTCAGTGCTATCAATATATTCTCAAGTTCGCGCATGGATGATAATACTGTAGAGTCCTTTTGTTGACCAGCACAGAAGTCTCTCTCAGAGGATGGCCAAGACCCAGTCTCAAACTCCTTTAATCAGGTATATTCACACCTTAAATTCTTATCCCGGGGGCTTACGTTTACTGTAATTGTATAGCAAAATGACTTAGCACTAGCAGACAGCTATTCAACAGCCTTTTACTCGTGTAACAGCAAGACAGAGTACGTTAAGTCCTTTCATGTCACTTCGTGTTCATGAATATTATCCTAACTGAAATCAAAAGCCAAAAAGTGGTTGAATTTCCTTGCACTTGGTCAGGATGCGGATATGGAACATTTTACAGGCTCTACGCACTCACAAATCATATCAAAGAACACCATCTATTCCCGAAGTCACATTTATGTCCTTACTGTGAACATTGCTTTGACTCACTTGACAAAGCTAGAGCGCATATCAGAAATCACCATGCGAACTCCCCTAAGCGAGATCCAGAGTTCAAACCCGATAATGGTCCGAGGTGATAAACATGCCCTATGTTGTAAGTTGTATGCTACAGTGATTGCTGACATGTCTGCAGAATCTGCGAATTGAGAGAATGTGGGTGTTGGAGGATTTTTGCCAACAGCACAGAGCTTGGAGAACATCTGTCAGAATTCTTCAAGCATGTTATCAGGAGAAATCGACTTAAGTATAGTGGATGCGACAAAGTATTCATCACACAACAACCTGAAGAACCATCAAATCGCGAAGCCAAAGAAGCCCAGACAAGCCGAAGAAAGAGTAAAGCAGAGAAGAATGGAACGTTAATGGGAGGGGAGATATTCGTACCATCCTTCGAACGGCTTTTGAGTCTTCAACAAGAGAAATGCCTGATTCCTATTAGTACACTGCTTCAGTCCTACACGATGCACCTGGACTGGTGGATGGTATCTGAGAGAAATAAGCCTCCGTGAGAATCCTGAATATTGTATGCTGGTGTCTGGAAACTAATGGATACCAAAGTCATGTTCAGCGGGCTGTTGTTACTCTGGACCCGATATCAGCTATAAAAAAAGGCAGGCTTCCATCTATGTTACAGAGCACAACTCGCCTACATATTATCGGAGCAAGCTGCACCGTTGGAAAAGTATATCTCTTTCCACTGATAGGAGCTTTTCAACTGTGAGTGAAATATTACTTATATAGAGCTCGAGACTGATCAGCTGAAGCCATCTGAGAATTCACGAGTTCTGTCCAGGTAGCCAAGTGGTTAACGACAACAGACAGAATAAGTGGTCCTCATAAATGAGTGAGCTCTTCTATTACCCAAGATACATATGAGGACTGACTGGCAATTTTTTAATCTTGCTCAGAGGGTGCAGGACGGCGGTGAATTGATTTGTGGTTGCTGCTGAACGTGCTTTTTATCCCAAGCGGGAGACTTTACTACTATCGGCCTTGGGTTTGGATTGAATCGGTATGCAGCAGGCACAACGGAGTAATCAGATTACTAGTAATCGTCCTCCCTTTCTAACTTATATATCATGATAAGACCAGATGTCATCGGGCTCGAACTGGTAATGAGAGAGTATGGCCAGCCACGTAAGGTGCCACCACCTGAGTTTATCCTCACAACGCCTTGTTTTTCTGAATTTACATCTTTCATCATCTTCTCTCCAAGACCTCTGTCTACCTTTTGGCCTTCCTTTTGTCGCCTTCTACTCCCTCTTTCATTACGTTTTTTAGTTTTCTGCCTGTTTTCATCCCACCTTACCTGTACCTGTGTCTCCTTTCCTTCTACTGGACTCCCCGTTGCTGACGCGAAGTTCTACCAGCTTAGCTGATCAGGTACAGTGCGTTGCACAATTGCCATGCCTACCTAGGACTCTTGGAATATTGTTCCCGAACACCATGCTAAGAGCACTAATCCACATACTCTTGGTGTAATCAAGCATATCCTCTTGGCATGAAGCAAGATACTATGTAATTTTGGGTACAACTAACTCACTAGACTCACAATTCATAATTCTGGAATCTTCGACTGAGCCATCGAAACATGTGCTATGCTTTAGGCTGCTTGTCAAGTTACCAACCGCTTATTCCATGCTATGCCACGTATTATTATCAGCGAAAAGAAAAGTAAATTAATAAGCAAACCAATTTTTTTTCCAACAACCGGATGAAGTTACTGAAGTATCGCTGGTCTAAGTAAATCAAGCAATAACTATGTAAACAAAAGTTTAAGGACCAACTTATTATATTGATGACTTCAAAGAGCTTGCTCTTGTATACACGATCTGGCAGCCATCATTTGAGTTTCAATTCGATAACCATAAGGAATGACACCAGCCTAAATTTCACTTCGGTCGGATGCTCTGGGGTGTGGTGCTCTACTTTCAGGAATGGAAGGCGGAAAGAGGATGCATAGTGTCTGGATCAATTTCAAGTAAGACCTAAAGAGAACTTGGAAACATTGGGACGACCTTAAACTCCTGCAACAAACATAATAACTCAATCGGATCAGAAGCCAGAGCCAAGCCAACAGACATCAGCCGCAAACATCTTCTATGACCAGCCCCTGTAAGAGTTGCCGCCATCATTAGTGGAAGTGCAGTAGTGAAACAATGTCCCTGAGATACTGGGCTGGTTGGATCCCATCATAGTGACTGAAAATGCCACTGAGTATCTTGCATGCGATCACTGAGAAGCAGTTTTGTCCGAAAGAGTGTTTATGTGTTTAACCAATCCAGCAGGTAGTTTCAATTCTCGGTATCCTTCGGTTGGATACGTAAACCGATCAGTACCCTTAGGGCCGAGCTCTTTGTGCCAGTTGGAATGACTCGTAGCGCACCCTTTTTCTTCAAGGACCTTACCACCAGTCCAAGTGCAGTGTCCAGCATATTTGTTGCTGTTCCTTTCAATGGCCAGCATAACAGCTTCCTTCACAGCCTGCAGTCCCGCAGTCTTTCCCATGGAAAAACGCTCATCAAGGCTGATATCAAACGTTGTGGCTGAGGCGAAGTAATACATGAGGTAATTCGGCTCATAGGGCGTCTTAACATCAAGAATTGGACATGCCTCCTGAGACCCGAAGATGTACACATCCGCGTCATTGATTGCATCTTCAAGGCCGTCAGGTATAGTATGATCAGTTGTAGGGTTGTTCTGATTGCCCATTTGAAGTTCTCTGACAAGTGAATCGATTTCCCAGATCCGGTCATTGGCATATTGCACGCCCTCCCTCTCGCCGACGGGCTGTGATTTTCGAAGAGAAAGGACATTGACGCGGTAGGTGCCTAAGAACTTAATTATGGCACCTGTACTTTCCTCCATTTCTTCAAGTTTCACTTTGATGCTCTCATGCATGTTCGTCGCTTTCTCATCGCTGCCCGTGTTGACGACATATACCACGTTGATTGTGGTATCGGCCCTTGTTCTCTGCGGCTGGAGAACTTCCTTCTCGAATTCGCCCGTGAGCTTTTGCAACTGCTCAAACTCGATCTTCTCAAATTTTCCGACACGCTCAAGAGAGTGGCGGGGGATAAATGGGACGTCTTCGATCCCTAGAACATGCTCGGGAGTGTCAGTCATGATTGTGGATGAAGATGACATGGTGAGAAAATATGTTTATCAATAAATGCAAGATAGAGGAAGTGACTTGGAAATGAGACTGGTTGGATTCTTTGTCGGCTGACCCTGAAGACTCTTTATATCTTCTGTAGGAGCTGACTAAAGTGTGCCTTGCGAGATGCCTCACTACCTACATTTATTATTGCCTATTTCTTGCCCCTGCCTGCGCTCCAAGTAGACCATAAACCTTACAACAAAAGCTAAAATTTTCAGATCAAGCTTACAAACCTTAATGATGAAATTACAATACAAGTTAAACAAAATACGCTTTGTAAATGAAATACGAGCTCGAGAGCATTCTAATGTACTGACCAGTAAAAAGGCAGGTACTTAGTCATAACCATTTGGCAAATGCTTTCAGCTAAAAAATGTTCCGGCAAATAACATACCTTCTTTACAGAGTGATGCATGAATGTATAATAATTTAATGCGTGCTTTTCTGTGTGCTTACCTACTAGCCCTACGCTAATAAGCTCTTGATTAACACTTGCGCCGCGAGTTAGATACAATGGATAGAGATAGCACGGCTAGTACGGACATATCCTGGGAGCTTTTTCGTCACGGAGGCGGATTGTAAAGGTTCTCGGGAGAAGTATGGGCGAACGACTTGTTGGAGGGCAAGATATGGCCAGGAAAGGAGCACGTACGATGTCGGCGCATTAAATCATAGTTTCGCGGTCATGAAGCACGTAATACTCTCCGCCGCAGCTGTCGGGGATCTGTTTCCTGCCTGAAGCCTAGAACATTGGCTGCATACTCTTAAATTATTACGGAAACGAGCTCTTTCAAAACGCTGACATGTGTCAAACTTGTGTATGCGGTACGGGCTTGAGCACATCGATGTCGTTCGTCACAGCTAGTGAGTATCCAACACAACAAACCCAATGCTGGGAATTGGCTTGTCGGTAGGACTGGAGTGCACGTCCGGATCCACTTCTGACATTCGCGATGACTGTAATACATGAAAATGAATCCCATCGCGGCCCATTAAGCCGAGATACAGTAAAACCGATTGTAAAACAGCCACATCAGCCTCCATTCGCGGAGTCTCAGTAAGCACACAGAGTCATTCCCGTCACGGCTGGATGAGCTCCCCTTAGTGTGATGCCGACTGTATGGCCTAGGCCGCTATCAACTACTGGTCACTAGAATTATCACCTATTTTAGACAGGCGCTTGCCACGCAGTCGCTATGACTAGTGTCACGTCAATTGATAGAACGAGCTTGTGCGCTGTGATGGCGGAAGTTGTTTTAACCTATACTGTCTTCTTACCTCATTCCAGAGGTCAATGAGAGAATTGCCGAATATTCCCCATGCTACGAGCAATCATAAACAATAATGACGAATAAAATAGCATCTGTATCTGACATGATGTAAACAATCAAGAGGGAACCCCAGGGCGTTGTGGAAGGTTAGGTATCGGTAAAAGAGATGGCAATAGCTTGAAGAAAATATTCTAATCTCTGGGAAAAAAGCGCACTCAGACTGTATAATACATATCCTTGATTTATCTGCACTAGAACAGCAGGCTTCCTTTCTTAATAACAATCATCACTATTCTGATTCCTACGAAGGGATTTCTTTTGCAACTGCCTCTATTGTTAGTATATTATTAGATCGCTCCATAACGCTTTGTGGCGGGATGGGTTCAGCTATTGCACATTAAGCGATGGAGAAGCAGAGTTTCAGGGGCGGGGATAGATGCCTTTGCAAAATCAAATACGAAGAGGTTCAATACACTAGAATATGTCGAATGTAGGACGGGTAGTGGGTTGTTCCCAAAACATCACGCCTTTTTCCAATGGTGGAAGCGTGACGGGGGGCCTAGGGGCTAGATAGATTTGGCCACTAACCCATACAGAGCAACCAGATGTTCCATTGTGACCTGTCACTCTCATAAAGCGAGAGATTTCCGCCCGACGCTCTATGTAGCATTGACATGGAATGCCTAAGACCCATACACTTCACCATCTGTCTTTTGTCTTTCGATCACCACTGCTCGGTAAATTATGTAAGCATAGCCCTATCATTACAGTACTAAAGAGATATGACATTAGCTGATTATACTACTGTACCTAAGGCTTTACAGATTACAAGCCACGAAAGTTTCCTTCAGCATCCGGCTCAATCTGTTCTGAAGGCTGCGAAGACTATTCTGCGGCGAGAATTTTAAGAAAGAACTCAGCAAGGAAGCCAGACTCCTGTTGCAAGAATGCCAGGACCTGAAAGAGGAGGCATTCTACAAGAAAGATGTATCCCACCTTATGGGTAATAAGCTACTCTGTGACCATATGACAGAAATTTCCAGTGTGCTCACTAGGGATGCTTTGTTGAAACTTTCTCTCCTTGCTCAGCACTTTGACTCAAATAACCCTGTTTCTAAAAAACTTCGTCGGTTTATCGCGGAGCCCCAGGCCATGTTTCATCAGGTTTGCAAGTTTATTTGGAGTCAGTATAACGCTCAATCGAATGATTGGGTGCCACTCGAAGATTTTGAGCAAGAAATGCTGCAGTTGTTGACATTTCTTGAAACTGCTTTTACAACCAGATGGAACCTAATCTTCGTTGAGGCGGGGTATTCGGCTAGTTACACCGACTAGTAACGGATTTGAGAATACTGTGTTTAAAGCTGTTGATACTTTGCCATGTCCTTGATCCCTCAGGAGCCTTCTTAATCAAGCAACAATATCTTGTATTGTGTTGACTACATTCGATGTTCATTCTGTACAGGCTCAATTATCGATGAAACTCGATGCAAACAACTCTTAGATTGAACTCATTGCCACCCATCAGACAAGGAATTAACAAGTAGCCTCTTGCTAGGTAGGTCGCAAATGCGAGTTCTCGACAGTGAATACTCTCAGATTCTGACCCTAGAGGTATTCTAACAGCCTATGATGTCGCCTTCCGGGCTTAAGCTTTCTGTCCAACTGTGAACGTTGGCCCGATGCTTGAGGATTACAAGACCCTTAGACGGGTTGGTCTGGCGTTCAACCCAGATGAAACTGCCGACCGAGATTTACAGGTCGCCAATTACACCCGAACTCTCTTTTCTCAGGGTGGTGTAGACAGCCCGAACGATATTGTGTGGTGTGATCACATCCTTGGCTGTTCGAATGAGCGAGAACTTGCCCACCTAAAGTTCATTCATTAAATTTTCGAAATCAACCTACAGTTCTTCCGGACATCGGTGTCACCACCTACACTCTTCGATTGTTTCAGCAACGCCGGAGTGAAACAACATTAAGCCAGTCTTTGGCACGAAGCTGGAAGATAATGAAGCCATGTAGTGTAAGGCATATATTGCAGGTTCTTACAATAAAAAAGCACTGCCCGAGCTACAGTAGCTGTAGAGTAGGCTTATACCTGTTATTATCGAGCTGAGGTACATCGGCTGCAAGAGGACTTTAAAGAACAGCTTTCAAAACCTTGGGATTGAGACCCATTATCCCGTAGCTCTGGTCCTTCAATGTGCATTTTGCGACTGATTCCACACTACATAAGGATGAGTACATTCTTAACCATACAATGAGCTCAACCCTGATAGTCTAGTCCTGAGATCGCACGCTGAGCTTGGGGATGTACTGGTCGATGGGTGAGAAGATAAGACTCTCATATACTGTACGTATGCCTTCCTCCCTCGCCTGGAGAAAAAGAGAATTGCTGATGTGTTTATAGTAACAAGAGCCAGGGTACTGCTAGCACTGAAATATAACCGACTGTATTCTATTTCTCTGTAACCCAGAGCGAGATTGAGGCACCGTGAATTGATGTTGTAACAGAATAAGGAACAGGTGTCTGTTATTTCAAAAGGCTATGTACGAAAATAAATAAACAGTGACCACTACAGGGGACCTGGCTGAGGAAGATGGATACGGGTGAACTCAAGCACCAGGTCTAGAATTTCCCTGCAAGTATTGAGGACATTCAAGGCTGCCCCGTGCCTTATGGAGTCCGCGTAAAAGTTTATTACTACATCAGTAATCTCGACCAGGATATCAGTGGTTCGAGCATTCGAGATGGCAAGTTCGAGGTCTGGATACCCAAATGGCCAGTGGAGTTTAAAGAGCTCCGCAAGCGTTTGGTTCAGGTCGTTCACCACCGGAATGACAGGCTGGGAGGGGAAGGGTAGGCGGAGGGGGGACACAGCCGAGCGAGGTACATTGGCGTCGGCCGTAGGCATTGTTGTTTTTTATAGAGTAAAGCCAAACCTATTAGTACACAAGTAGATATGGGATAGCCTAAGCAGAGGAGAGGGTGGGCTAGGCAGAAGATAACTTACACTGCAGAAAATAGTAGAAACAAAAAGGCAGACTGTTGCAGATAGACGTAGACAAAGCTGGTACACAAGGTGAAAATATCAAGGTTAGCTTGGGCTCAGCAAAGAAGACAATGGACCGGATAGGAGAGGGGAGGAGAAGAGCAAGACCAGATACTAACATGTCTGGAAGTTCTCACCCATGTAAGAAAGAGGTACAGTGAATAAAAAAGAGGAAGCAAGCAAGCATGAGAGAAATGAAGATATATATACCTAGGTAGAGAGGGTAGAACACATAAGTGAATAAGGATTACCAAAGAGACTGGAGGATTCACCGCATAGGCAGTGCAGTAAAGAGGAGGGCGTAGGCGGAGAGGGTTGGAGTAGGTGAATAGATAGAGGCAGAGAAACAACTCTGCTGAGCAGAAGCTGCAGTAGCAAACCCGGCCCAGTTGCCTAGCTGTATATACTTGGCACGCGATTATTGGGTTTCTGAGCCACAGATCATACAAGCAGTTTTCATCCGAAATCTGGTCTCATCGATATATCTTCATTAAAACATTAAAAATGCCATATTTCGGACCATATTGTAAACAAGGTCGAACCATTTCCGAACCCGATGAGGATCCTTATAACTAGCATATTAATAATTATACTTTGACATATTTGGACGTTTATCCTGGATGGTATTCAAAAAAAGCAAGTAATCCAATATTACAATCTAAGTGTTGGATGACGAAATGCGACTCAAAGCAATGTGGCGGCTTGGGCAGACAGATCGATGGGATAGCACCGAGTTACTTTTGATAGCATGAGAAGAATCGCTTGAAGTCTCTCTTCCTTAAACTAAGCCCTTTGTGGGCCTCATCATCTACCTCTTGGAGATGTCGGTATAGAATGTCTGGTCGTGGGAAACCTCACAAAATTCTGAACACAAAAGCCTGATTGTTAATTGTCGAAGAACCTCTTTCTGTGTACTGAATTGCCTTGGAGGCTAGAAGAGAATGAAGTCAAGCGAGGAGGAATGGTCAAGCGGGGTAAAGGATTTATGATGGGCCTTGCTTCTTCAAGTTTGACGTGTGTTCGGTATGTTTCAAAGTGGTACTGTATTGGCAATAGGTACCTGCCAAGAATCTACTATTCGTTAGTGCGAACAGGAACTTCTCTCCTTTACCATCCCGATACATTTCCCGTTCAGCCAATCAGCGGAAGAAAACCACTTCTTGTTCTCTTCTCGCTCTTTGACTTGAACCGGTGCTTGAATGAGGAACATATACTACAAAAACTTTACTTAACTGCTGAGCTCAATGATAAACCTGGTAGTTGTTATGAGCATGTGAGCGAGATTGACCAGAATTATATCAAGGGGTATTCTTAGGGGTGGTCGGCACGGGGCGCAGTACAGGCGGTGAGAATATAATCTAACTAAAACTATGCTTTTATTGTACAGCAAGTACTAAATTATTATTAGGCTTTAAAGAACTCTTTTGACGGCTGTCACCGGCAGGGGCACAGCAAGTGGAATATGTCGACAGGCGGCAAGTAAAAAAGGCAGGTGATTTAAAAGAAGATAATGACTAGTATTTAGATAATATTATTTCTAAGATAGTATGTTCTCGGCTGGTATATTTGGATCCTGGAGGCTTCTGCCGCAACTTGCCCGGTAGAATATGTAATTATAAGTAGCTAAAGCTGGTCTTTTAAATTAGAAGCTGCACCTGTACAGTTTTCCGCCAGGTTAGGTTCCAATAAGTCAAACAGAAGCTTTTTGGGCAGAGATAACGCACCCTTTTAATAACTGTCCAAGGACCCTTAATACTATTCTTAGTATTGAGATTTGGTTCGCATAAACAGTAGTAGAGTCGAGCAGTTGTCGGGTACTTGTACAAGCACAATCCTAAGCCTAGTAGTTGAGTTAATCTCTAGCATAAGGCTATATGCAGGGTTCCACTATTGCTACTATTCGTTGATTTTTATCCAGAGTGAAGTAATATTATATCCAATTGTTTTTTTTCTGTTTAATCTTGGTTTCGTTTTTTCCTTTTATTGTATTCTGATCTTCTTTGAGACTTGTTGTAGCCGTTTTCCCCCCAGTCCCTTATATTCTTCCTCTTAGTGGGATTAAGCATTTGTGTGACAGTTGTGAGCCTCTCTTGATCTTGGTTTCTGCTTCAAGCTTTCTCGCCGCTTCATTTGGCTCGGTGGATCCTGCTTCTGGTTTATTCTTGCACACTTTATCTAACTCCTGTCACAAGAATCCTTTGACGTAATTTAGATAATTGAACACCATACACTACGACTATGAGGTAGTTTCATCTTCGTTTGTCTGCGATTCAGTCTTATCCTGTGTGTGTATCTCCTGCGGCCGACAACAGTGGCGGACTTCTTGCCTATTGAGACATGTGTCAAACTAGTGCCTATATTCCACCCGTTACATCAATAAAAGATATCTAGAACACGGTCAGAATGAAGCGAGAGGACTAACGACTTTGGACGAAAGTGACCTACATACTAAAGGATCGTTACCTTTGCCTTGTGTCGCTTGCACTCGCCACATGCTGCTGACGCCTTGCGGACCCGGGCTGCTGAGACCTCGGGCCCGAAGGAAGATGTAGCGATACTGGACGAAGGAGCAGGGGCGATAGACCGCGTTTAGAAAGAGCTTGAGAGTATACGATATGTATATCTGTTCAAAAGTCCTCCGTACCAGCAGGTTTCGCGATGAATATGTTCGCGGCGCCGGTGTGAATATCAAATGAAGCGATCTCTGGACGCAGAACATGCCCATTTCTTTATTCCCTACAAAAGAACACTTTATTGTATCCGAATGCACTGATTAAACCTAGATGATTGACTCCTTCTGTTGTACTCAGAATAAATCTCGCAGCCGATCGAATAACTGAGCGAGCTGAAAACCCCTAAGCTTGCTCACATCCACAACCCAAACTTCAAGACCAGCCGCTGGGTGCTAATGCCATATGCTTGCCCTTGCCATTGAATGTACTAGATTGTGACTCACGAACTCGATTTTCTGCTTCCAGTTTGATTTTTGCTCTCCAACGTAGAGTTATCTTTCGATCGTACTTTTCCCACAGCCTCGGTAGAAGCCTGACGTCCTCAATGCAGTATTGTATAATCTCATCGGCCAGTGGGCGTAAATTGAAAACCTCATAAGTACCTCCACGTTCCGGAGCGAATAAATCAAGTCCTTTTTGTTTTGTCGTCTTCCAGCTCCGCCTTTCCGCGGCAGTCATCGGACAGTCATTTTCGATACATCTTGCTAATCCATTAACACACCTCCTCGAGAAGGTTCGCGTGGCAAGCTCCATCAACTGGAGATCTTGTACACCCGCAAGCTTTATGCCAAAGTGGCTATACAGGGCGTCGGAGTCATTGCGCACATCAAAGAAAACCTTGGTGATTGAAGGAGACTCTAGGATGTCCTTCAGGGTTGTCCCAGTGACTGACGATTTGGTAAAGGCTTTTCCCTTGAGCGTGTGGATATCGATCAAGTGAGTTTTTTTCTGCGGAAGAGCAAAGATTTGAAGGAGTGAGACACTTCCATGTCGAGAAAGGTTCACTCCCTCCAAATCAACGAACAATGAAGGTGGTGAGTCAGCCGGCACATTCTCTAGCGACTCAACAAGGTTGGCTACATCGGCATCTGTTGCTACCAGATTGTAGTCAGGGTGTTCCTGAAGTGTTGCTCTCTTCAACGACGCTGAAATTTCCAGAATATCAGGGATTTCTGCTTTTGGCAAGGATGGGACGGGGGCTTCGGTGGTCGTGATATTCACCAAGGCTTTCGTATTGGGAAACCTAGCATCGAAGGCAGCTGAGCCATCTATAAGCAGTGGGATCTTTCTGTTTGAGTCGAAAGGCACTTACAGGACATCTTGTTTTCTTCTGTGTTCGAGGCCTAGAGCAGATATTGAGAACGTCTGTAATCTAAAGATCTGACCGATCCAGAAGGGTAGAAGGACTAGAAGGTGATCCAGTAGGCACTGATACAGTTATACTTGGAGGTCTGTGTACTGAGGGGCAGTTTTTGTTACTATCCAGACACGAGCATACAATTGAGGAGGTTCAAGGTAGTAGTCAAAATGCAACGCTGTCCGAGCAAAACACCCCCTTGCGCATGCCATCAATGTAAACATTTTAGCCTTTCCAGATGATGAGCGAACATAGGATATGGTTCATCTTATTCGGCATGATGCACCCTATGGCATGTTATGATATCTTCGGATAATGAATTCAGGCCCAAGCATACAGCAAATCAGTAGTAAATTCGTTTCACTTCATGCGCTCCTGTTGCTTTTTACAGCAGGTAAAAGGGACGTACGACATACAGGAAATGTTGAATTCTTTGCAGGTAAGCGCCTGCCCTTATAGTCATCGGTGCGAATAAATCATCGTACATGGACTGCTATTGCCCAGTCTGAAGAACGCTAGATAACTCCAAAAGAATGCATGCGGTAGCCTCTAAATCTCGATATCATATTGCGCTTTGCCAGTTCATACATATTCCTCGAGTAAGGAGCTTTAGATATGCGCTAGTTATTCCTTTGTACCAGAGCTTCAGTGGTTTCGGAATGTTCCATGTTACACAGCATGGTTGCTGGGTTGAACAACCTGCACACTAAGCACATGAAGTTCTCGACATCTGACCTACTACATCCCCCACTCTTGTTTAATGCTTAGAGAGCACGCCACCTACGTTGAAAGGGACCCTAAAAATCCCTGCCCATACAAACCATACTATGATATTGTATGTTAAAATCAGGATGATTGTTGAAAATGAGGAGACAAGGGAGAAGACGCATTAAGCGGTGATCCTCCATTTAAGCTCATCGTCTGTGAGATATTATCAGGTACGCTCATCTTCAAGTCCAGAAGCCTGTTCATTCGCGAAGAACGTTCGGTGTTACGTCGAAGAACCGGTATGCGCAGGGGGTGTTCCTTATCGTCCTTATTCCACACCCCCCTATCACTGTCTAGGTGATTGGAAGAAAGAGGCAATTTACTGACCGACAACCATACAGGTCGAGCAGAAAGTATTCAATTCTCTCAGAATTTGAAAGCGGATATTCCCCCAGCATTGATAATCACTGATTACTGAAACTCCTGATCTGACTAAGCAACGCACTGTCTCACATCAGCGTTGTCGGTGACCACTTAACTCCAATAAAGCAGGTTTTGGAGAGTCACCCCCTTCATATATCTTCTAGGGCAGTTCTGTCGCACTGATGGGTAAGAATTAGAAAACTTTGATTCGGTGTTTGTGGGTGTTTGAGATAGCAACTTTTTGATGAATTTATTTACTTAAACCACAGGCCGTCAAGCAGTCAACCAAAAGGATCATTGCCCTGAGCGGGCTTAGAAATTTTCGACCGGAGCAGATGCGCCAGTTGTACCAAGCTTGCGTAATACCGGCCGTAGACTACGCATCAACGGTGTGGCATGATCCTCTCCGCAACAAAACACACCTCAGGCTTCTGGAAAGCATCCAACGAACAGCCCTAATCCAGATCCTCTCGGCCTTCCGAACAGTGTCCACAGACGCCCTGGAAGTCGAATCTCACGTGCTGCCTACTCGCCTGCGCCTGAAGCTGCGAGCACAGACCACAGTAGCCCGGTTCACCACCCTACCGGACGATCATCCAGTGCGAGGAATCATGAAACGAGCCATGAGACGCAGCACGCACATTTGAAATATGGCACGTTTTCCAATAGCAGAGACAATGCGAACTATGGACTTGAGGCGCCTACAGGCCCTCGAGACCATTGACCCAAGGCCATTAGCACCGTGGCGGGCGCAGACTTTTACTGAGATGAGATCGAACCAGACCGAGAAAAAGCACAGGCCCAAGCCTTAGCAAAGCAGATTTCAGGACATGGCATAGTAGTCTTCTCGGATGCATCGGGAAAGCAAAACCAGCTGGGTGCAGCAGCAGTATCTCTCGACTGCAATCAACAGGCCCTAGGATCTCGACAAGTCAGCATCGGCTCAATGGAGTACTGGTCGGTCTATGCAGCTGAGCTCATGGCGATTCACTATGCCATTGGATTGGTATTCCAGCTAGCACAGAGAAACCAAAGGAACGCGGAAATAAATTACGAACCAGGAACAATTCTCAGCGATACCATGTCTGCCCTGCAGGTAATCAGAAACTCATGGAACAAATCAGGCCAGTGCATCATCCAGGCTATTCACCACTCAGCTGGCGAGCTGGAAGCCCGTGGAATTCCACTGCGACTGCAATGGGTGCCGGGTCAGTGCGGGGACCCTGGAAACGAGGCGGCCGACCGGCTGGCTAAGGATGCAGTGGGCATAGAGAAAAAGCACCCCTTCAAACACCTTCTTTCACGGGAGAAAGGATACATACGCAGAAATATTTACAGAGAGTAAAAAGGAGAATGGAGGATCTTGAAAAACGGAGGACACCTAGCAGGTCTCGCCGTCTATATGGCTCGCTTCCTCGGACTCGAGTATATCTTGTTACACAGCTCCGCACAGGCCATTCGTGGCTAGCAAAGTATGCCAAACAATATGGATTCCAGGCAGACGAGCGGTGCGAGTGTAGGGCCACGGAGACAGTGGTGCACTTACTTATCGACTGCCCGCGGCTTAGCACAATATGTCGAACACTGCGGCAGAAGATTAAAGGAGTTTTAAACAACATATCGGATATGCTAGGAGGAGCAGGTCAAGGTAGGGAAGGTATGCTACAAGATGTCCCGCCAGACAGCAGCGTCCTCGGGGCGGTCCTGGACTTCGCGGAGGCATCGCAGAGATTTCGAAGTCGCGCGCTACAAGGGTGGTAAAACACAACCCCAGGTACTGGTTCACACAGGCCTTGACGAGGCTTTAAATTCGTCAGAAAATCAATAGTTCACGTCAAAGTTGTATATAGAGAGTACAGATAGTGGATCCCTGCATATCGCCTAAAGTGAGGGGCCAGCGTATGAATTATCATCATCATCATCATCATCATCATCATCATCATCATCATCGACTGTACGGCGCTCTACTCTTATCAACAAAAATTACAAGCTCCAGTAGGACTGCAACGTCACAGCGAGTAATAATGCGGGGTGCTGCTCGGGCATTGACATAATGATAGGTAGGTTGTTTGCAAGGATTGCACAGTACCAATAGTCAACAATGATATGCCTTACAAGGCTTCAATAATCCAAGAATTGAAGATGAAGATTGTATATACGCAACGTAAGAAAGAAAAAACCTGCGGTGCATATTGTTTTATTGTTTTCATGGAGCAAAGTCAGTCAGACAGCATTCAGCTCGATTTAAAGCAATAGCGAGATTAAGTGGACATTGAGACAATCACATCCATAGTTCCTCAAGAAACGAAACGGCAGGTGACTAGGGCTACTAAGATCAGAGAATTCGGCTTTCGTTCGTGAAATAACAGTGAAATAAGAAAGTGATATGTGACTTAGGTCTTTCCGTTGGACAATGCGAGTCTACGAGAGACCAGCGTTCATCCAGAGTCGATGGCATGTAAACTTGGGTGTATTGTGACATTCTGTGCTTCCGTTCATAGCGTAATATGTTCGAACGAAAATTTGGCAGGACGAACTGTTCTTAGAAAGCTGATCTTTGTCCGCGTACCACGTGGAAAAGTTGCTAGTCACAGAGATATCCAATTGCTCGTTTCCTTGAAGGGCCCGCGAGAGCTTGAAACTGCGCGAGGCAAATGCGTTCGATATATTGCGTCCGTGAACATTCTCAGTGAAGGTTGTGAAAGCCGTACTACCCTGACAATCGGCGTCGCTCCAAGCTTCGAGCTGAATTTGATTGCTTAGATTATTCTGTGGCATCGAGAGTTTCGCATCAGCAATTTTGAAATTCTGGAATTGATAGAAACTGGCAATCCAGGCGAAATTGAGAGTACTTACATCAGGTCTAGCCATGGATATGGCATTTAATAAGATACTTGAAATGTATAGAAAATGCATAATTCAAGAGCGCAGACAACTGTAAAGACACAGAAGGGGAAAAGTCTCCAGCATACCGTAAGATCTTGATCGAATGCTCTTTAATTATATTGTATGTAGCGTCGACAAATAACAATATTATATCTAGTTTTGCTCGATCGTTAAAGTTTGCGAGTATAGACGAGAACAGCACGCCTCGCTGGAATATTGCTTGTGATGTGATTTAATCAACGAGGACTTCTCAATCAACAGTGAAATTACTATAATGTTTAAACTGAATGATATGATGCAGAAGACATCCGCAGAATTTGTACTGTAATTCTCCTAATCACAACAGCAAAGCTCATAGGGTTCTTTAGGTGGGCTGCCCACAATGGCAGAAATTTCGAGTGCCCCATCTTTTAACTTGCCAACACAATTTGCCCGAGCCAAGAAAGCAGCAATTGACGATAATATCGGCAAGACCAAGGTGCTAGGTGTGAGCTCAGTGGACGTTGAAATGTCTTAACGGGGCGAGAATGGAAGACTTGACAAGGATTATACGGTCCTTTGCACACTGCTTCGGTCTGGCCGTAGGATGGGAAGGTTTCCGAGTGCATCAGGCATGGGGCGAACACGGCTACCGCCTGAACCAGTACCTGATGCGGGGGGTTCGGAGCTTCGCTCTTGGAAAGAAGCGAGATCTTTCTTGAGGAGTTTCCAGAGACTCTGCTGCTCATCGGTACGATCCAGACTCTAACGCAGGTCGTCTCTGTTCTAACATACTTCTAGGGAGCCTGGACGCGTGAGTTGAAGGATGCCTATGAATTTTCGGTCATGACGCTTGCTCTCCATTAAACTTTAGCACTATCGGCGACAACCCCTTGCCTATCAACAATGTATTCTCGCAACCCAAATTCCCGGAATCAAAGCAACTTCCATTATTATAATTTAGTGATTGGGATCAGGGCCGTGCATTTGTGAAATCACCGTCGTGTATTTATAGCTCGATCGACTGGAAATTGATGCTTATAAATAGGACGGTGGGCAGGGGCACAGAGCAAGATTTAGTTCTGGCAACTGGCTACCACTGAAAGCTTTTTTTTGCAGTCCAAGCTGAAGGAGTTATTGTTGCGGAAGTATCCGCACAGGGCTCTTGAATCAGATGACACATCGGTTGTGGTTTCTGTCACTCGATATTCTAGGATCTCACTCACGAAAACATACTCGTTTTCCCTGGCGACGACCCTGGCGGTGAATAGCAGATTGTATGGGTAGATTTCTATGTCGCGACATCCTTTACGACTGCAGAGCCAGATGAACAGCGATTTGGTGAATTGGAATATACGTACGTTGCTGGATTTGGGGAGTTTTTGGTTTGTCCAGCTCCGGCTCTTGTCGTTTGAAGGAAACTAAGTTAACTTTCAATATCTAGCGAGAAGACCAAAGACAAGGGCTCTGTAAGAATACCAAGGGGCATTACTACAAGTCGCTTTCGTCTCCATCATCGCATCTGCAAATATCTCTACTACATCAACCAGCGACTGGCTGGACAGGAATGCTCTTGTTTCGGTAGGCGACAAACTATCAACGACAAGATAAAGTTCGGCAGTTCCTTTACTACATATTGACAGAATCATTCAGGTCCTGGCCTTCAATTGTATCTTCCAACACGCCAAAAAGCAGTTCGAATGTGGAAGAAACACAATTGTGGCGGTAATTAGATCGATACGATGTGGGACCGTACCATACCGGCGATCTGAACGATAACACTTTCTGCACAAGGGATCTGTAGCTCAAATCCGGGAAAGGAGCTACAGGCCTTAGCCAGAACAGATCATTCAAATGCATTTCTCTTGTCAGCGCCCCGTACATGATTGAGCTGCATTCGAAGCCACACCCTTTACTGCCGTTTTGGAGTTCATCGCGCGTTTCTTCAAGTCGAAGGATAAGGCCGGCAATTGCTTCCTGTCTTTTATCATTCATCGATCCTGCTTTCAATTAGTAATCAAGCATATCTGAGGATTAAAGCGCCCGTACTAATGATTTTGTCGGGAATTGGAAGCCCGATATTATCAATCCAGCCGTTACTTGAAGACATAGCACTTGAGCTGGCTTCTTTAAACTTGGCGGGGAGGTTGAAATACCAGGCAACCCATAGCCAGAGAATCGAATTCCTAGAGTATGTTGCGGGAATAAAATCATCCAGAGCGTCAATCCATGTATCTGCGAAAAAGACCACAGCCTCCCTGCAGTTGTAGTAGTCGGTCAAAACAGCAACTTTCGCGAGCATCTCAAGGGTCAATTTACGCGGTATTTGACGGGACTGACAATGTATAATGCGAAGCATAATTAAGAGCGCGTCGACATCCCAACTATCTGCAGTGATTTCCACTGAGCCTTTTTGTAGATAGTTTATGCTTTCTTTCCACCCACCAGTGAGTAATCTTCTAAAGACTGAGGAGGCGAGGATCAAATGTTTCGCGGAGACTTGGATGCGGAAGCACTCTTCCTCCAACTGTTCAGTGACCGCAATCTCGGCAGGTCCTTCGGCAGGTTCGTCAACGGGTTCGTCAACAGGTTCTTCAACGGGTTCATCAGCGGATTGTTCAGCGGGTTGTTCAGCGAGTTCATCAGCGGGTTGTTCAATGAATTGTTCAGCCAGTTCATCAGCGGGTTGTTCAGCGGATTGTTCACTGGGCTCTGCGACGGGTATTTCGGCCGCGAGCCACCCAGGAGCAGACTCTTCGCTTGATGGGTGTATAGATTCTGATGTATTGTGAACAGCACGCCATCCAGAAGTAGACCCTTTCTTCTTCTTATGTTTCTTCCTCTTTCTGAGAGTTTCAGGCGGTTCATTTCTCAAGGCTTCTAACCTTTCCGCGGAGTCCTGAATTCCATTGCTCGGTCCGGGAAAGGTATATGCAAGATTGTCGCTGGTTATAGCTTCACCTAGTATTGCAAAAGGGGCATTGGGATTTTGTAGAACTATTATAACTTCCCCGTCCGGGTCGATTATGTGTGTTGCTCGGTCCATGATGTTTGTTCGTTGCGAGGTCTCAACACTGGAAACTATCTTGATGATACGTTTTGGAAGCATTGACCTGGGGGTTCAAGCAAGATAAATCTGAAGTTAGTCCTGCTGATTATCATGTTTTTGACTCACAAGTAAGATGCCTTTTACCGGTATTGGCGATGACAGTCTCGCAGATACGATGTGGCCACATGCATTCATGCCCAACAAACTGCGGGTCGTAGTTAGCATTAATTGGCTTGATCACATGTGCTGTTACAGTATCAGTTCTCAAAACAGTTACGCTTGAACCGTGCTCAATGTGACAACTAAACCATACATGCGTAACATAAGGTGCCACAACCTCTGAGATTCATCTTACATGCTGAAGTCATCTGACCATCTTTGTATTTCTTCGACGAAACGACGAGCCACACTCACCATCACACCGTGGTTGATAGAAAAGTTCGCGTCTTGATCCTTGTGTAATTGCTTGAGATCCGGATCATATGTTAAGGCGATATCGCATTGAAATACCGTGTCCAAGACAGGTATTCGTTTGGTAGGGCTAGTAGTATATTGGAATGCGAGTATCTTGCACAACCTTATGACTTTTATCGCGGCCCACTGAATAAGAACCCTCACGCTTGCATCTTGGCAGTGAGATTCAGAAACAATAGTGATGTGTTTGTTGGTCAAGCCAATTCCAATATCTACTATATTTTCCGTTTCACCCAACCGCTGTTCATCTAGCCCTGCAGTTGTAAAGGTCGTCGCGACATCGAAACTGACCCATACCATCGGCTCTTCATCGCCATGGTCGCCACCAGGAACAGCGTGCACTGTATCCGCCGCAAAGTTGACTTGGCAAATGCCGTATCCCGCGAGTCCAGTGCGAACATAGCAGGCAAAAACAAAGGTGAAAAACAACAGGGACTAGCCCCTTTATTGTACGATTGTCGAAGAAGGCAGGGGAGCGGCAACGGCTGCTAAATTGGGTCTTTGACGTTTGGCAGCTTTGAATATGCACTTTGAGAATGGAATCTACCCCGTGCCTTATTAGTCACTCAATTAGAAAATGTGTGTAAATTTCTCTGCTAATATCGCATAATCTGTGTGTCATCATGACCAATGCCAGTCAAGAAACCAGGCAGAAATGAATTGCGTGACCATTTCATATCTGAGCTAACCCGCGTCTGTTCTTCAGGCCCAGCCTTGTCTTTTCGACTGTGGGTATATTTTTTAGTAGGGGAAGTTCTCTCGAAAGAACTCGTAGAGTGCTTTGAACTAAACGCTGAAGAGAGTAATCAGAAGCGGGGTAGATTGGACATCATGACCGTGACGTCATTGACTTTAATATCCTTAACAAGCGCCCATACTCCGCCCGTCTAGCGTCACAAAGCACAGCTACAAAATTGAGTAGACTGCAACATTTCTTTTTCACTATCCTCGAGAGACTACTGCATAGAAGATTCAAGTGATTATCCAAGATGGATAGTCTGGCGGAAAAGTTGAGACATACGGGTTTGAATGAGACGAACAAAGTGTCAGAAGGTTGTTGTTCAACCCATCTGCCGACAGTGCAATATCTCCAGATGTTCCACGTTACCTTTTCCGCGTGGTTTCTCCTTTCTCGGATGGGAAAACGGATGGTTCATGGGTACGCTCGATGGCGGCATGTCAAAATTTGAACTCCTCTTCAGAAGATATCTTTTCTCGGTTGAGCGATGAGAAGCGCAAACGGGTGGCTCATACGTTGAATCAGCACCTTCGATGGTGGTCTAAAGAAGGAGTGCAGGACAATTTCGTCTCCTGGACCAGTCCATTACTCTTTGCAATCCAATACATCTATTTCCGACACTTAAGCACAAACGACAGCTCACGCTTAGAAGAAATCAAACTTTATGTCATTGACACAACGCTTTTCCGCAAAAGGACGTTCCTTCGCGACCTGGACTTGATTCGGGTATTTCGCGGCTTCGACACAGATTTGAAAGATTTCTCAAAGCTTCGAAACACCACACCTTATTATTTCGGAGAGTATCTTTCGCAGAGGTCCCTGAAAATTGAAAGCAAACACATGGTTCTTTCTGCTCAAAAGCTCTTTGAAAATGATCGGCTACGCCGTTCGCCGCCTTGTTTCTACGAGTTCCATCAAATCCCGATTCGCGGTGGAAAACCATCCTGGCCAAAAGATGTTATTCGATTTCGTAAGGAAGTTTGGTTGTCGAATTCTTCACCTTTGTCTCGAAATGAAGTGTATTGTCGTCTGGAGGCTGTCGAGGAGATTTTGATCGGCCTGGCACCTAGTTGGAAATATCCTCTTGCTATTTACTTTGCAGCCCTCACCGGACTCGAGGCGGAGAGTAGAAGGCTTGATGAAGCAGGAGACAATGTTCTCTACGCATACTTTCGATCAATATCTTTGCAAGGTAAGTTGATTTTTCACTTTAAGCCATTCTCGCCATTTAGATCTGCTGAACCAGATTCAGATGCTCACAAGAGATTCTCACCTTCCAACTTTGAGATATTCGCAGCAAACACGATGCCGGAGTTGGAACATGTTGAGAAACTTATTCAACAGATACACGCACATTGTACTTTGAAACAAGCTCTAGGTTCGTGCCTCCACTAATAAATACTTACTTTTACTCTTCTAATCCTAACACCATTTGCAGAGTACATCGAGAATGCCGAGGTGACGGTTCGTAATCTACATATATCGAACATCTTTAATGCACGAAATAATCTTCCAGTTGCCAATTATGATTGTTTCGCTGTCCGAGAAAAAATTGTCCTCAAGCTGGCAACAGTACAGATGTTATGTGAGGAAGTTGCACAGGCCAAGTCATAACAGGCGAGAGAAGAAGGATTCTTCGCAATTTTGAGAGAGACGAAGATCCTCGTAGATTTGAGCAGTTTACCTAGCTTGGATGAATGGGAATTGACTATCAGACGTGACATGATTAGGCACTCCACCTCTTGAAGGCATATGGCCTGGCACTATTCATCGGTCTTGAAATAATCTTGCATTATATTTCTGAGATCTTAGAGTGTGAGTCATATATCACACCAAAAATGCGTGGCTAGCTGAGGATGTTGTTCTAAGAACAGATGGTAGGAATCGACCGCTTCTCAATATGTTGGGTGTGGTCCGTCCAATTTCGGTCTGCAACGCACCCTTGACGGAGAAGCTCCTCACTGATTACCAAGCACTTGATGAGGCATTACGGCAAGCGTGAGACAGAACAGCGACTGGCAATAGTTTCGCAGCGAGGATCTCTAAGGGCATACACCTGCGTATTACATACGTTGTTCGACGGCCTTGATATTGAGGACAACGAACGAGAGGTGATGTTTCACAAATATTTGCAGTGACATACAAAATACATTTCAGTCAGGCCCTTCCTAGGCTCTTCTTGATGCTAGAAACACAATTGTTGAACGTTGAGTATTTGCGTAGACGCGCTCATCATCTTCCACAGTGAATGAATCAGTATTCATTATCTAAAATGTTGCGAACATGCAATCTTCATCTTGTTGAAAAATCCAATTACTGAAGCCTCATAAGACGTATTATTCGAGGCCATTGGTACTGTACAATTCTTGCAAAAAAACCTGCCTATCATTGTGCCAATAGTCGCGCAGCACCCCGCACCATCGCTCGCTGTGACGTGGCAGTCCTACCTTGTCATTGCCGTTGATGGCGGTAAAGCGCCGTAGAACACCTCAAATTAAAGTCTTTTTCGAACGTTCACCTAATTCAAGCAGAATGCCTGAAGGCTAGTGAGGGAGGTTTATGATTTGGTTGGTCTACTACTACTATACGGAACCAACAAGAAGTTATGATTGTTGGCTGTCAGAAGAGGAAACTGAGAGAGAACGGAATTGAAATATTGATGCCGAAGTGCTTAAACAGACATCTTGAGCAAGGGTTTCCAGAATAAATGTTGTAATAATGGTCAGCGATTATTTTGAAGCCGGCGTATTATACACTGAGTTCTAGCTCCGATTGCTCTCAATTGCAGATTATATGAAGTTGCTTTCGCCCACCTCCCTCAGTTCCACAGCAGGAGGATAGTTGGCGTTTTCGAATGAACCGGAGATCAAGTTTGGAACAATCAAAGTCGATAATCAAAACTCTATTTCATTCCGTATCTCATATATAATTGTCCGGCCGAAGGTCGTTGTGCAGAATCCCGGATAGACAAATTATTTTAGTAGACCTCGAAATCTTACGAGCCACCGCTTTCTTTTGTATTTGTAAACTAATCGGCTTGCTATATCAAGCCGTCAGCAGAATATGGCGAATTCTCCAGTATATGATGAAAGTAAAACTTATTCAAGTCGAGCTTATTCAGAAATACTGGTACAGCTGATTTCTATACTCGCGACAGTAGACTATAGATTTCGGCCTTGCGGGATACATGATACCAGGATGGTCGTGTGGTTTTTTTCTCCGACTATTATATATTTGTATGTAGCGCAAGTGATCTTAAACGGTATTCTGATGTGCTATAATACTGTATTTGATTAGTATACAGCTATAGTTGATGTTTTTGTCCAGCTGCTGCTTGATCTGCTTTATTATGGTCTCTGCTTTGATCAGGTGATATTAGCTGTTTTTTTTACGGTGAAATCTGATATTGGGATATTATATATCCAGTTTACTGTTCTGTTATAGATTTAGCAAAGAATGCTGAATACAGAACGGTGTAGTGTTCTCCTGGTGTCGATTATTTTGGCTGTGGCGAGAGCGTGTGCGACGAGCCGATGAATATATAAAAGGAGATGCTGAAGACGATAGTAACTGGCTAAGATATTATTCTCGCTTTTCTGTAGTGTTATCTGCCTCGAGTCGGATGAAAGACCGATGTTTTCTGAACAGGACTTAGGATTCGAAGACGTACAGTTATGTTGTGATCGAGTAGCAATCTGATGTTTGAGAGGCGACTGCACCGGCGACCATAACGGAATATATTCGGATGTAATAAGTTTGGAGCTGGTGTATTCTGAGACTGTATACTCCGATCTGGGTAGATTATACTGCAATTCTAATATAGGGATCTGTAAATGTATATGGCCGAAGCTTGTCTTTTATTCCGGCAGATACGTCCGCGCCGCATTTCTTTACTTCTGATTTTGATATCCGATTAAAAACTTATTAAGCACAGGTACAGAACTCGGGCAACAGATGTTATCGGCTGCTGTAGCAGGTTTTTATCTTTTAATAATTAACTTTTATATTTGGTTTGCAGAGGTGGTAGTACAGCGTACTTGGATCGTTATAGTCGACTTTCAGCAGGACCAAGGCGAGGCCGTTTATTAAATATGAGTATTCGAGATCTTTCTGGATTATAATATAGTATTTTGATATTACTGCCGAGCCTGTCAACCAGACGGTATTATATCTGAATCTCTTAGGTCTTTTTATAGGAACAAAAGCTGGTCTGACTGTCTTACGCCAGAAATCCATCGGTTCGAATTCTGCGCGAAGATTTTCTACGGACAGCTTGTAAGGTGGTTTATATTTGACCGTTATTAATAGAGCTTCTTGTTCGCTATTCACGCGATAGATATAGAATTGATCGAATTTGGAATGCTAAGAACTGGTTGTTTTGTTCTTCTTATGTTTATTCTCTTTATCTGTGTTAAGAGTATTAAGAGCATTGGTATGGTTGTTAAACTGGACACTTTTGTCTAATCTGAATTCGTCTCGAGCAGCATCTATAGTATACAGCTTCGTAATAATATTGCGGACGTGATTTTCAACGCAAAATTGTTTATAATTCTTAAGGTCCTGTTTACTGTTTATAGGTCTTTTGCTGAACTCGTCTTCGAGGATCTTTAAAAAGAGTTATAGCTAGGATAAGAGCCCCGCATCTTGATCTAACGGTTGTAGGTAGCTGTATACCGAACGGTAGATCTGCTTTTAAATAGTACTGCAGTCTATTCACGGCCGGAACCGCAGCGGACAGCACTTTTTTATAGGCGGCGGTATCTTTCCTATGGTTGATCGAGATGATGCTTTAGTTTTAAGCGCTGTGAAAAAGAATTGTGGTAGTAACGAATAAGCTCTCCAAAGCTGGTTGGACGCATTTGTTCTCGCTCTAGATCTCGTTCCTTCTCCGCCTGCTTCCTCTTCTCCTCGGCCAATCTTCTCCGTTTTTCGGCCTCCAAGTATAGTGCTTTGTAGTCTGGTGAGCTGTTACTGTCCTAGCCATTCAACTTATGAGAGTTCCATAAATTGTCGAATAGCACGGTCGGATAGCGGTTGGCCTACGTCGTCAGGAGCCACCTGGGCGTGTCTGATGACATCCACTTACGGTCGGAGCCGGAGGAAGAGATTTTCCGTCAAAGAGTCTTTTCTAGGTTCCAAGCCCATTAATCTAGGACCCGAGCAGTTGGCTGCAACCAAACTCCAAATTTCTTAGCTGCTCATTTCCACCGATATCCACATAATCTTGACCATCAGTATCCTATTCGTAGCATTGATGACAAACTAGCCTCTTCGCGGATTTTTCCTTTTGCTGTTGGACCAATTATTATTTTTTCTCATCAGAACAAATCCTGCACTTAGTGGTTTATTCAGCATATGCAAGGTGTTGGCACACGCAATACCAGATTTACGCAAAAGGCCCACAGTCGGCTGCGATTGGCGTGCAAAGTATTTTACCCGCTGGCCTAAACGTCGCAAAATGCACATACACCAATTCGTAGTTGAACACGTTATGTAGTCATCTCCATAGTTCATCCCACCAAAGGCGTACTATCATTTTGGTTTCTCTCGCGTTGAATCAGAGAAGCGAAGCGTTGTTCCAGTTCCCAAATTTCCATGCGATCTTGTTCAACAGCCGGCCCGATTGAACAATTCCTCGTTGAACAGGCTGAACAATGAGTTCAACGAATGAGATGATTTTCAATGGATACGTAGGCTATTCTCTACGCTATGAAGCTGTCTTCGACCCTACTAGCATGAATTCCTCAGTCTCGCAACAGTTGCACATATAGCGTTTCGTAGTTGATATCTCGTAGCTAAGTGCACCGTTTACCACACGGAAGCAATCATTACCTCCGCCTGCGTTCGTTGAACGATGCTTACCATTGGTCTTTGTTCCTTGCCCATCGATTCTGGTGCGATCAACGGGCATTCCATCAATATCATTGGCGTAGACAATCACTTGTAGCATATCAATTTGTACGATTACCTACACTGATACACCTTTACGCCATCATACAAAAACTAGTAACGTGATCCTAAGTTCTTCGTACATGTAATGGTATAGCACCAACAAGCTTTACCGAGATTTCCAAAACCACAGGAGAATGTTCAAACAAATCTCTGAGAACGTAAACACCAGGCTTTCTCCAAAAACGAGGCTATGATAAGTCCAAGTATTTTGAGGATCAAGGTGAGCAACTTGGCAGACAATTGCCCAAGGAAGGACGTAAAGAAGGTTATGAATAAGACTCTGCACGAGATACCACATTAGACGGGTGGCCAGCAGTACGGTGGCAAGCTGGGTAGAGATCGCACAAAGAATGTAACACCTTGAATGCATGAGTGATGGTGGACAATCAGTATAGTAAATCTCGAAATTGGCTTGATCAACGAACATATGAGTATTGTTTCCAAATGTCAGTGCCAAGATGCTAGCGTGATTATTTTTCTTGAGCCGATTACACGGGGTGGGAGAGGTACTCTTGTTTTAATACACCAGCCTCACCAGACGCAATACCTGTCACGTCCGACCAAGGTCGTTTCTCGTCCCTTCTCAACCTTAATAGAAGGTTCCCCTCTTAAACGACCACAGCATGCTTTTCGGGAGATTTGACAGAGCCCCGTGATTTCAGCTGGCTAACCCAAGCAATGTGCCGGCCGAGCTATGCGCTTGGTGTTACTGAATTGGGATCGTATACAGAGCATGGTAGTGCGTCCTCGAAGAGCCATGAGAGAGATTGCAAGTGGTCATCAACCGATACAGATGTAACTTGAGGATGAAGAGATAGATGAAAAAGAAAATTCCTCCGAGGCGGTTACGGAAGAATATGTGACCCATTTACACGGTTATGGTTGTCTATGTAATTTTTGTAACTTTCGCTTGCGGCGTTTCAACTGCTCACCCTGGTTGGTTGGGACCTTTAGGCATTTGCTGGAAGCACCGTAGTATATGGGCTTCGGGGTTATTATCGGCAGGTACTTGTGCGCGTAATTGATTGTCTAGGGGACTACCCAACTGGCAATTTTCTTCCTGCGCTTTAGGTTATGGTTAGAGTTTGGATTTTCGGCAAACATGTCGTGGAGAAGAAGGCCAGGATATCAACAAATGGTTTTCGAGATTACGGACTGGCCATCAGCGTGTATATGCCGGTATTCATCTTCTGTCTCACAGAGGCCATTATCAGTGAGCATCACTGGGTCGATCGAATGCCAATTTGTCGTCTGCCGATTGCAGAAATTCTTGCCAAGGCCTACGGCCACCCGACCAAGAACATTAACAACTTCAACAAGCCTGCAGGATCATGTGTAAGTTTGAATCACAGGTATCAATCGCATTTCTTATGATTATCAAAACAAATCGGAACCATGAAATTCAATTGTGGGAACGTGGTACTGTACCGTGGAATTCTCTTTCTCATCAAATGAGACTAGAGGTGTTCAGGAATGGGATGGTAATATCGGGACATTCTTGACAACATTCCTTTGGAATTTCGATAATATACTTTGGTTCATTGGTAGGCGAGTATTTAGTCAACCCTAATCTCCTGGACTGCGTGTCACAACAGCATCAGCAATTGCTAAGAGCCAGATACAGGATGAAAGGAACTGCAACACGCGAGCTCTTCTATCGCGAACAAACAATAGGTGAGTACATATTTAGCACATTACTGGCGAAGCGAAGGAATAACCAACAACTTTAGCGAATCTATCTGCTGTGTTCCGTAAGGATGTCGGAGTCTTGACCTGCCAACGCGACAGCGAAGTAGTTGCTTTGGCTTATACAGTAGAGGCGGATGGAGAGCGAGTTGAAGTCATGCAGTCATCAAGCTTGGAGGTGACATACGCATTGTGAGATTTCATCATTTTTCAGCACTACGTGTTGGGGAATATTTCGTCAATCACAATCATCGAATCTCGAAGAATGAATTAGCAACTTGCAGCATAAACCTGCCCCGGACACCGGAACTGTCAATCAAGCCCAACCAGACCACAAACCTGAAGGATGAAGTTTTGCCCAACGATGAGGTAGTTTATAAAGAAATAGGTGAGGGACCAAATAAATGACCTTTGCCAGGGATACGATGGAAGGCGGCAGCTGACTCTCCACAGAAGCTAGACTGGATGGTCATGTGACAGAAACCGACTCACTATCTCCAAAGAGACTTGAGCAACGCGACTTGGGAAACAGAGGCTTTCCAAGCGTGATACAGATAAAATTACCGTTCCTTAACGAGCCAATTCGGGAAGCAAGACATATCGCAGTCACAAGTCGCCAAGCTATACTGCAAGTTGTCGCTGACCTCATGTCCGAAAAATGTTCATCAAAGACTATGTATCCCATGAAATCATTACGTGTCGGAGACGGCAATATCTCTCATGGGATTCTCACATATGATCATGATGATGTTGGACACTTTATCGATTGTATCCTCAAATCAGAGGATTTTGTCACGATCGAGTGTGTTTTTGAAATGGCTGTATTGTCAGTGTAAGCAAGTCGAGGAAAAGGCCATCTATAGTTGTTCCTTCTTGCCGTATATGGCTTTCATACAGGCTCTTGATCAAGCCTTTTTGTGCAACCATTTTCTCCATACGAGGCAAGAATGAATAATCTTTCATAATTAGATCGAATAAAGTAACCCACAATATTGGCCTAACCAATGAACATATCAACATTGTTTGAGAATCTTACTGCAAAGATGCTAGCGCGATTATATTGTTGAGCTTGATAGACTTGACATTTCTCAATTTTCGCTTTGCCTCAGGTGACATATTCAGTATAGATTACAGAGAAATACCAAGACCTTCAGAGTGCGGTGTACGAGACTTGTATTGTATCTCGTAAGGTTGGCGCGTTCGACAGATTATATAACACAATCTCATACCTTTGATGCGACCCGCTCAATAAAGAAAATCACGCTAACAATTTGGCAGTCAGATTCAAAAACAACAGTGATGTGTTTGTTACTCAAGCCGGTTTCGAGACCCTCTGTACTTTAGAAGTTGATACAACCAACTTAAGTTTGGTTAACCGGCTCCCAGCCTTTACTTGATGTAACTTAGTTTGAAGTTTTCAAGGGAAGTTGAAGTGGCGACCCTAGAAAAGAGGCCGCAGACCGCCTAGCTAAGGAAGCAGTAGGCCTGGAGAAGAAACACCCTCCCGACACCTCTCGCGCGCGAGAAAGGATCCTTCCGCAACAATATCAATCAAGTATGGGAACAAAAATGGAGGGCCTATCGGCAAAGAGGGTACCTCCGTCAGATTAATCAGGCCCTTCCTGCATATCGCTCGCGCCAGCTTAATGGCTTTCTCCCACCAAACCGATAAGCAACTCAGGACCTTTTGAGGCGTTGTAGTAAGTGCTAGTGCGCGAGGAAATTAGCAGTCGCTGTTTGAAGGTACATCTGCACACATCCCTCTGTGATGCTCGCTTATCCTTTCTTTGCCATAAAGAAACTATAAATTGATGTCGGAACGGTGGGATAAGTTGTCTTGCACGAAGACGGAAGAAATGTTAAAAGAGCTCTGTCACGGTAATACTAGCATTATACTACTTCCAAAGTAGTGCTTCTAAGCTGTTCCGAATGATGTCATAACCTTGTACCAAATAACATGTTTAAAAGCCCCATAATTTGAAGACGCACTAGTGATGCGATGGTAAGCTTGTATTATAAATGTGCTCAGATCATATATATGAGCGTCAATATTTGAGTTTCGGCCCGGGGGTCGGAACAATCGTAGCCGTTTAAAAAATGGTCGGGCTAATGCTTCTTGACCCATTGTGTCTGGATCTCAAATACATCCCTCTCCTTCCCTACCATAGCTTTTAGACCAATTTCTCGTAGCTCTGTAAACAGAGAAATGGCATCATTATATAGATGATGCGGGGTCCAGCCATCCCTCGATACTAAGTTCGCGACAGAGTTCCAGAAATCCTGCACATCATTCCACCCGTCACTTTCCTCTGCATGAACACGAAGATCATCCTCAGTGAAATGGATAGGACATGGAATGTCAAACCCTAATTCATTCCAATATCTGAAGTATTATTAGCGAAACACTATACAGAATTTGCCGAGACGCGGTTACCTCTCAAGCTTGATTAGAGATTCCCGCAAGGGTAGAAGCTCGTCATCCCATGTGTCGCCCACGAACAAAATTGGATTGCACCTTGTTCTACCGTGATCAAATCGGAGGACTTTATCGAGAAGGGGAAGCTCTTTAGCAATCTGCTTTTCGTAGAGGTAGAGCAGTATCGAGCTACTCATGAGGCCTCTGATCCGAATCTTCTCCGCTGGATCAAGCTGTTTGAAGTTCTCCGGGGCTTTCAAAATGACTTCACCACTATATTCAACTAGTCTTGGATGACGTGCTTGAAGGATCAATGGTGCTGCCCAGAGCCCTTGCCAGTCTATAACGCTCGAAATTTTACCATCACAGACAAAAATATTTCCAGCGTGTAAATCGGTATGCCATATGTATGGTGCAACCACGATAGGATCGTTTGGAAGTAAATAAGGAGCAACTTTACGATATTTCCGCAGCAGAGAAATGTGGCTGTTAGGAGAATTTTGCGTTGCTGAGGTCACCAGCGGGTCCTCTTCGGCTCTTGGAGTTGCGTACTGCTGAATCCATGCCTCTTCTCGGTGAGCTAGGGAGAGCACATAATCCTGTGGTTGTTTCCCTTACGAGATGTTAGTTAGATCGACAAGGAGAAACAGGGAACAAACATGGTCCTCGGTCCAACGCCATCTCTGCACGTTCTTTGGACCAATAGTGTCTTTCTGCGATTGGACCGATGACAAAACGACGGCGTATCTTGTCTTTGAGCTCAGAAGATATTTCTGCAGAGGTATCTGCTGGCACGGCGTCTCTTATATCAGCGCCAGCATAGTACAAACTCCCATAGCTAAGTCATTATTAGCAAGACAATAGACCAGACTTGACTGCGAACACATTACTTATTTAGTGGCGCTTGAAGCATTTTTTTCTCTAGTTGGACTAGGTCCTTCATGACCTCTATCTTCTCTTCGAGAGAAAAAATATCCCATAAATCTTCCAGCTTTGTACCGGGGGCTTCCTCCATGATGATATACTCAGAACCGACAGAGTTATTCACATCTGCATTCCAAGCATACACTTGAGGTGTTGGTATCCCGAGGATTGTGCGGGCCTGGATTCTCTATTAGAGATATCATACGGAAAAAACATGTTCAGTACTTACAAACTCCATGGTTGCGACTTCAGAGGCTGTAGTGTAGTGTCTAGGCCCAGCAATAGAATGGGGTATTCTTGCAATCACGGATAATCCATTACCCATCTCAAGCCTGAAGGTTTTGTTGAAAGATCCTTCTGCCAGCTTTTTGATTGCAGTGCACGTATCTGCTCCAACACTCTGCGCTGCGATTCTTTGCAGCTCAAGCACATTGAAAGGTGAGAACCGGTCTCGCAGTTGCTGCTCTTCATTCCATAGCCAACGGCCACTGGTATATCGGAAAAGATCCGCGTCAGGCTGTGGCATGCTTGCGGAGCTCATAAAACGCAGAAATCGGTGAGACTTTTCAAAGAGATGGGGGAAGGGGGTGATTGGTATTCTTGAAGCCAAGTGCGTTTTATGGTGATGATAGCTCTTAGAAAAAAAGGTGTTCTTCCACGCAGGTGCAGTAGACAACTTCATTGTTGGCTTCGAAAGTGACAATCTGTGTTATGTGAGAAGGTCGCCGCCGCCTTTTAAGTATTTTACGAGTCCCCTCATCGCGGTATCTCCATTACTACTGGTTCGCGCCCGCTAGCCCCACTTAGCCCCGTCTCAAACACGTTACAACCGCGAAACCCACAAAAGCTTTGACGGTCATGAAATAGTGGATCAACAATCTCAGACTACGCACAGGAAAGAAAGAAAGCTTGTTGGAGACTTCTAATATTTCATTCCTAGATACAAAGTTGTACGTCAAATCAGATTTCTTTAAGTATCGCTACCCAAAGAAATTCTGGACTGAAACGAGTGACGAGAATCGAATGGTTGAATAAGACGATCGAGAATGGCCGATTCGTGTGAAAAAAGGGTTGAAGCCATGCCAACAGTGTCACCTATTCAATCGGTTTCCTTGAATGATGCAATCAAATCTTCTTCAGCCTTGTCATCATTTGGGTTTTCAGGGTCAACGAGAATCTTGGCCCAAATCTTATGGCTATCCTCGGAGGCTGCAGCTTTCACACCTGGATTTGCAGCATTCTTGTTGGCTTGGAGGATCAATTCATGCTTTCCATCAACCACCGAGCCTTTGTCCAGTCGCAAATTGTATTTAGCGTCGTTCTTGGGCGTCTGGCTAGGGAAAACGCGTCTTCCTCGATCGATGTTTGCGGCCTTTTTTATGACCTTGCTCCAAGGAATTCCTTGCGCGAATTCTTTGACAACCTTGGCTGAGAATTTTGTCATTGCTGTTTTGAAGTTAAGCAAGTGCATCATAGATCAAATTTTTTCGAGTTACTTACTGACCGTGCACAACTAATGTTGGTGAATATAACTTGGGATCTGATTTCTCCTTGTGCTTGAAACCCAATAAGAGAAACTCTGGTCTCGATGTGGTACTCCATATTTATATTGAATGTCTCTTAACATATAATAAACAATAAACCCAGTACAACAAGTAGTAATATGAACAACTTCGACTTTTTAGCTGCAGCCCAAGACACTTGCTAAGAAAAAGTGTACTTATGTTGTTGCTCTGACCTCTTGGAACCCTATTGGAGGCTTTGACCTTGTTGTTGTCCCCCATCAATATCCTTGAGAAGCCAGCAAGTGGACACTCATTTGACCTAAACATACTGATCGAAGCCTGTGAAGGTGTCTATTCCGAATAACACAGCCTCTATTCCCAACACGTCTGTACTCTAATATTCCAACGCATGCTCTTCACATTCACAAATTCAAAAAGATTTAGTGAACATGAGTCAAAGGTAGTTTGTAAGAACCCCGGTATGTCAAGTCACAGATTGAGTTACGTGAGCTAGGCGTGATAGAACCTGTTGGCGTATCATGAATACAATTATTTGACGACTGTTGGCATGCAAGTTCAATCACAGTGGCTTGCAGGTGCATGTGATAAAATCAACGGCGATTATCCTTCAAGCTCACTGCAGCTT
Organism: Aspergillus uvarum CBS 121591; assembly: GCF_003184745.1. Classification (NCBI taxonomy): domain Eukaryota; kingdom Fungi; phylum Ascomycota; class Eurotiomycetes; order Eurotiales; family Aspergillaceae; genus Aspergillus; species Aspergillus uvarum. The sequence continues at coordinate 7,632 of NW_020291413.1, read as the reverse complement.
ATCTTGGCTGTGACACCTTTCCCCTTGGCAAAGTGGAGTAACGTCCATGCTGACACTGGGGGTGTAGTCAAATTACAGGATACATACCAATCTTTCGACTATCTAGCGGCTCAAAGATAAATGAATGGATCGTTTGTTGTCAAGCCTCTTAGAGCGTATGCTGATCGCGGGTCAGCCGCATGTATGTTGAGACCTTCTTCTCCCATCTCTCCCCATCTCTCCCCATCCGCCACCGCCAAGATAGATTACGTCTGGGAAGCTTTCTGCCATTAAGGAGGCTGGAACGGTCAGAAGGCAGTTGCAGCCTGGAGGCTTGAATGCCCATTTTAGATCACGTGACTCGGTTTGCGAACTGGTCCAAGTCCGCTATCTTCTAGTGCGGGACAACCCCTCCCTCCATTACGCGCATCATCCTACCTAACGACCTTCGGAAATTTCTCAAGATTGAAAGGCCAATGTTTTCGATTACCAAAGGCCGAAAGGCACCTAGAATTATCTATGTTGATTTTGTTTCCAGCAATCTGTGAGTGTTTCTTTTTGTGGTTTCGGAAATAGCACAAAATAAAGAATGAAGAACATGAGTCCTCGGTCACACGAATGCTCAAAGGTGCCACTTTGAAGACGTTTTCCGCGCAAGGTCTGATGAGTAACTTACACCATGCGTTCAGAAAGAGAGAGGTCTGATACTCCATTGTTCCATTGTTTAGACTGCTGTCTGCGAAGCAGCCCTTCGAGGCGCTGAAGAAGGTGTTCTCCAATGCTCAGTAATTTAAATTTAAAGGAATCAAGGCGACTATAGATGGTTATTAACCAACGGAACTATGTCTTACAGATCATTGTAGCATTGCGGCCGCTTTCTGGTGTGGCTATTGTTCTGGCCCAACGGCTACTGAAAGTGAAAGTTGAGTAGTTTGGTGACAAGGGCCCGTTCATGGCGGACTGCGGACGAAATCACCAATCGAAATGTAGCTTGTTGGCCGTCGGCCAACAAGCTACATTTCGATTGGTGAGTGACCTTTTCTGGCGTTCGGGCTTTTTTCCTTCCCCGCTTGCTCGAAACCCTCCCTATTAAAACTATATTTGTGGCACTCATCTCGCAGTCTCTCAGAATTCCTACCTACCAAGATACTCGCCATGGCACCACTAGAAACCGAAGTCATATCAGCATTAAACCTGCTCCGCGATACTCCTCGTGAAATTCTCAGTATCCATCGCCATCTGGCTCTCGAGACTCTGACTCAAATTGGACGTGTGCTAAATGCTAGCTGGAATGAGAGCGAGTGCCTTTCGCATGGTGTTGAGGTGGAACATAGTAATGGCTCTTCGGAAGGTGCCATCATCCCTCAGTCCACGATCTCTCAGGCAGAAGTTTCTTCGCAAAGTATACCTACTCGTGAAAGGGATTCTATTGACCTACCTACCAATTTACCGGGCCGAAGTACTTCTGTTTTGTCTTCGACCCATACTTTGCAGGATGCAACAAGTAAAAGAAAGGGACGGACTTCGCCGGATGCAACGAGAAAACGAAAGCGACTGTCCGCCCAAGGTCTTTTCTCTACCAGGTTGATCAAATCCGTGATACAGCAGCTCCCTTATGTTCTGAAATTTTGCAAGGACAACGCTTCTCTTTCCGACATCCTGCAAAACGAACAAGAGTTGCAGTTTGCAGATAAAAGAGTCGATCATTTGAAACAAGTTGACGGCAATAAGACACCAAGCGAAGAACAGAAACTTCTGAAAGGTCTTAGCCAATTATCTCTGGCCCATCAATTTACCGCCTGGGAAACTGAGCACGGTTGGAAGTCCAAGGTAGATACCCTTTACGAGAAGATCCGAGCTGTGGGCGTCGGAGACAAAACTGCTGCTACTGGTCGTGCTGGGAAAATGACTCAGTTTGTCAGAGACCATGGATATCCCAAATCGGATCAAAATGTTGTACGGAAGGGAATTCAAAGAGGAATCATCCAGCATCTATTCTTAAAAGTAATGCAGGAAGTCTCCACAACGCCTGTCCAAAAGAGGGCCGTCCAGGGGATGCTTGCTCGAGCCACGATTTTTGAACATGCTTTATTTCAGAGTATCCCAATTCAGGAACTACCGTCGCTCGCAAAATCTTTACTGAAAGACTACGGCGAAAATTCTGAGACTATGGAAGAAGCCCGAAATAATGACACGGATATCCCCTTTGTATCGGAGCACGATATCTCGGAGTGGTTTGAAAACATGACCGGAGACTTCGAAATGATCTCACAAACAACGAAACGCGGCCGACGAAATCCGATTCAGAATACGCACGCGCCTTGTCATGTCGCCAATGAGTCCGGGGATGCTCACCCACGGCATGATGATTGCCCGACGGATAACAGCGAAAATTTGAGCCGTCAAGCCAATGTCACAGTTTACCCCAGCAAAGACTCTCATGAACTCACGACCTTCTCCACACTTCCTCGCGCCGAGTCGAACAGTCAGAGAGTGTCATTACAGTCCTCATTTATGGAAATCCAAGCCAGACCTGAAGAGGATGGGATGTTGGCTCACACAGGGTCGCACGATTTGGCTCAATTCTCTAGAAATACAAGTGATGCTAATTGTGTCTTGACCAGCAACTCCATATCCCGCGGTCAGTCACACGAGCTGAGTCTATTCTCCAGGCTCCCCTCAAGTGTTATAGCTCAACCGCATTTGCTTGTCCCACCGCTGTGTCCTTCATTTCCCGGTGATAACCACAGCCTGCTTTCAACCTTTCAAACACCAAATATCATCCCCCATGAGCAGCATGATTCGCGCAATATGTCTGCTAGAGTAAAATAAAGAGAAGGCGCAGCTTCGGTCCGATCTTCACTTCGTGGTTTGCCTTCATGAACAGCCGCTTTCCTTCTCGAAGAGGCTTCCCTGAGGCGCTCGGACTACCGGCAAGTATTTCGATTGGTATGATGAAAGCATCGCCTTTGCTGTGGTGAAATGGTGCATGTTCCGGTCCCGGTATCTGTACCAAAGAATACCCCTGTGTTCTTGTCAGGTGTATATTCTGCTTGAAAGGAAAACTGTATACCTTGCTAGAAAGATTGAGAGATTGTAGGAAGGGAGCCAGCTTGATGTCTAATTCGACTGAATTATGGATCTCAAAATCTTCAGCTTGCTTCTTGAACGGGACCGAGGAAGCCCAATTCGCGAAGATCTTTCGTTCTGTATTCGCATTCTCTGGTAGGTCGTCCTCAGATAAATGTGGTATTTCTGATGTTGTCTGCGACATCATGAAGGCTGTACTCCCGTTAGAGTTAGTAGTGAGTGATTTGCTTTCGAGAAGAAAAGGAGACTCGGATATTAAGTGTAGTGGAAAAGTAAATGGAGTGGGGCTGAATTGAGCATGGCGGGGTAATCAAAGGCACCTGATGAGATGACTTGGCACGTGATTGAAGATCATGAAACATTGGGCACCAACTCAAAATGATGGTCAAAACCTGGCCTGATACAACACTTACTATTGCTGCTGAAGTACGGTTTTTATCCACTTCTTACTTTTCGTTCTTTATCAATTGCTCTACCTATGTGCAACATGCATTGGGAAGGCTTTGTGATGACTATCTGTTTCCCGAGCCCAAGTGCATTATTCAGACACTGAAGATCCTAAGATAGAGCTTGTCTTTTTGCAAGGTAAAGAGAAGGTCATAACGACCCGCAGTCTCACTCATGTAAGTGTCTGAAATCTCTAGATGCAAACATCAGGTAGCAGATCTTTTTGGCTTTTTCCAGAATTTCATCATTAAGCTCCACATCACGGATATTTAGAACTGGTCCACAGCCATTGCGACTTCACTGTACACGATGCGCTAATCGAAAGAATGTTCTTCAAGTATCAACAGGCTGTATACTTTTAAGATATTGGCTGGTAGTCCTGGCTATTAGCTGCTATTATCCAGAATTTTCTTCGTAAGGCAGGAAACATTTGCCCGAAATTTGACCACGTCTCCTCCCATAGCATCACGTGATGTGGTATATAGGATTATAACCGCCTGAGAAAGAAGGCGGTTTGAACGACCGGCATTTTTCGCGACGAAATTCTAGCACTTCCACCACGATCAGTGTGACCCATCATGCCTCGAAAAACATCGAACAAGATTAGCTGAAACAATAAAAACAGTTACGATGAATTGGAGAATGAGAAAAAAACGTATGGATGGGAACGGAACGCAGCAAAGCGCATTGGAACGCGGCGGAACACAAAGACACGCAACCAAACGAGATGCAACCAAACAAATCGGGGCGGCATAAGTCAACAATAGCAAGATGAATTCTAGGTTTGATCGATCCTTGGAGTATTAAGCAAAATGGCCGAATGAGTAGGCAGTAGACTAAACACTGTACACTGACTGAAACGCATACGGCTATTTTGAATGACACACATTCATCAAAGCTTGTGTGAATCCCGCACCGCGACGCAGAACATATACTCAGAGTCGAACTGGTCGTTCGCTTAGATTTGAGATCAGGTTGATCGGACATAACGCTCCTTGATGGCCTTTGAATCTTTTCTATTGCTCCATAAATTATCTCAAGCATTAGCTTATAGATAGAAGCGGATCATGGTAGACATACGAGTTATAAGTAAAGAGCTCGAGCCACAGAAATCAGTCACATATGCAGAACTGCCTCGAATCCGTCGGCTGCCTAGGTCTTCCTAAATCTTTGAATTCCCCTTTTTTGGTTCTCTACTCAGAGGAGTAATGGACTGCTTTACCAATACTGTCCCGTTCTGGAAAGGCCTCAAGAAATGGCTGCCCTTTACCAAAACTACATCGCAAGAACAAGAGGTTCGCTATGTCCTTGAATTGCTTGGAGGTCTCTCCACTGACATGTTTAGATCATCATTTTTGCCGGTGTGGAAAGAGGGCCTGATGATCTCGTGGTAACATACCTTCGGTATCGTTTTTATGACCGCCTTCCTTGGGGCGAGTTCAAGAGACTCGGAAGCTCGGCAACACTTGCAGTGGTTAAAGCTGGCTGGAATTGGATTATTCTGGATCACATGGCTGCATCGGTACGCGAAGGACGATTCAAGGAGTCGGATCTGGATAAGGCTCGGGAGAAGGCAAAGGAAAACCGTAAGAGTAAATTCAGTCGGAGTGCTTCTGATCCAATCAGTTGTTTTGGTTGAGCGAATAAATTGGTATGAAGGTCAATGCCTGTGAATGTAGTCAGTTATACATTAGTGTACATAGAATGTATATGACTTGTCGACGCATAGTAATAGTTGGCTTTGGTTGCCGCAGAAAAATGCTCTTTTTAGAGTAGCAGTGTTTCGGTACACTCGATGGAGGGTCTGATAATCAATATGAGTTGTACACCACACTTGACATGGTCTCTTATCTTATTTAATTTCTCCAATTCCCCGGAGCACAGTACGGCATCGGGTTCTTCTATCAAAGTACAACATGACAAGCTTAGGAAAACAGCTAAGTGCTTTCAAAGTGATTATTCAGAAGTCAACTATAAGTGTCGTTTGCCCTCAATGCCTGCAAGGGTTTCCCCGTCCCGATGTCCTCTACCGTCACTTTAAGACCGAGAAAGACAACATCCATAGGGGTCTCAGCATGCGAAAGTCCGATTTTAGACAGTTCCTCACCTGCTATCAGGAGGCTCTGGGAGCCTCAATCTCTGCCGAAAAGCTACGTTATGGTTCCAAGTGCTTTGAGGTTAGGTTTGTGGTTGAACATCATGCCAATGATGCCGAAAAAGGTCAGTCGGAGCACGAGAGGCCATAATATCACATTGTCAACATTCTGATGCTAATCAACCTGCTATCTTAGTTCAAATGAACAGTTCCTCTCAGTCATCCGAGGTATATGAAACCGGTTTGCCCTCTGAAGCATGAGAGTTAGCCTTTATCCAAATCGACCGGGGCTTTCGAAAGCCAGCCACACCAATAATCTTCATACCAAGACGGCTTTCAGCAATTGATGAACCACATATTCCGACGTGAATGGGGAAGATTCTACTAGCAAATACTTTTGGATGGTTGTATTGAAGGCTCGAGAAGTATTTCCCAATTTTACATATGGAGACTACGATTTCGTAGTGGAACTCAGCAATCTTGACTCTCAAATTTCTTACCTGGTAAAATGTATATCGCTGGTTGCTTCCCACAAAACTTATATATTCAGCATTTTGAGGATCAAGGTGAGCAACTTGGCAGACAATTGCCCAAGGAAGGACGTAAAGAAGGTTATAAATAAGACTCTGCACGAGATACCACATTGGACGGGTGGCCAGCAGTACGGTAGCAAGCTGGGTAGAGATCGCATAAAGAATGTAACACCTTGAATGCATGAGTGATGATGGACAATCAGTACTTTAGAAGTCGTAGCCACTGTAAACTCACCAATCTATCGTCTGCCACATATGAGCCGTGATCTCAGCAACCCTTTCCGATTGACTTAGATAATATGCAAACGGTTTGCGCCCTACAGTAGCCAGAAGGATGCAGATGGGTACTTCGATAGCTAAAGCTATACCAGCAGCGAGAAAAGCCGGTCGCGCGACCACTACAAAGCATAAGTTTTGTACCCGAAAGCTGCTCGATGACTTGGAACTCACTTGCAAGATTTCTCCAACACCCGCTTTGTATATTATTTCCCTTGAAGATAGCCCAGAAATGCCCCACAAAAGCTAGAGACGTAGCCTCCAGTGCCTGAACAGGCACCATGATCAAACCCCATCGAATTGAGGTGAATATCCCCCATGCTGTAGCATAGTCTGCGGACATCGTCACGATTCCTGCAACCAACCAGAGGTATAGCGCATTTCGAACTGCCGACTCGACAAAGGTGATCAAACCTGGTTTGAGAAGCGTTAAAAGGCAGAAAATTTGGGATATATTCCGATCCAGTGCCAGCTGCGTCGTCCTTCGGACAGGTTATTGTCTGGATGAAGTATGCTAAGCCAGTAAGAGCCGTGACCATGTCACAGTTTAGACGAATCGCAGCCTGCATGTTAATATTAGGAGACCAACCACCCACATGAAACTTGGATATGATCAGGAGATCCAAGATAATGTTCACGACAACCTTAACCGAACTAATCACGAGAGGAACGTCGGGCTTGTCCAGAGCCCTTGTGGCGTTGGATACTGCAACTTCTATAGCAGAGCTGAGGGCTGAGAATGCACTAATCTGAACATAGGTAATACTTGCTTTCCGAGCCTCACGCGGGACGAAGGTGGCCGTGAAGGCTTTGGCTGCGCTGGTGAAAATTATGCTCATGATCAGACCGAGGACTGTTTGGAACGCGACCAGAGTATGTGCGAGTTCTAGACGAGACTCGTATGAACGCGTAACCTGATCGGCGATAGTCACCCAGACGGCACGAGGAAGACCTTCGTTAAGTACCTCGGCAACAGTGCCGATATAAGTATAGACATCCGTTGTAACCACCAGGGTAGAGTCGATGTTCGCAATCCAGATCTTGACTAGAGTGCTGTACAACGCAGGGAGCATAAAGGAGCCGACATTGTACAGGAGACACCCTGCATAGCTGTAGACATATATCAGGGGTGAATCCTTGAAATCGTTTGCCTTGCACCCACCTGGATCGGCGCCACCAGCCGCTCTCAACAGTCCATCGTAGAGACAGAAG